>NW_024080932.1:677842-715967 GCF_003009895.1 Hyaena hyaena | reverse complement strand
GGGCACTTTGGGGATGAGCACTGAGTGTTATGTGGAAACTAATTTGACAATAAACTATTTGTAAAAAAAATAAAAAAAAAAAAACCATAGTTTTTTTCTTACAGAAAAATCCTTCAGGTTAACCCAGATTTCATTTCCTACAATTCTTATCTTGAGTGTTACTAGAGGAAATGAAGCAGCCCCAGAAATCCTAATAACTTGCAGTTAGTTATTATACAAATAACAATTTCAAAAGAATAGTAATAATGATGATAATATGTCACAGTTAAGTCACAAAATGTAAGTAAACTACTTAAATATTTTATACTTAGGGTAATTTTAGAGTTTTTCCCCCAACTTTTTAAAACAGATTTGTAGAGTATGATTGAGGCAATGACCAAAACTGTACTAAAACTGTAGAAAATATACAAATGTACAAAAAGATTGAATATTAAAAGAAAATGTCAAAAAAAGGAAAAAGAAAGATGAGATAAACATAATTATAAGAGTTTTATATATATATACATATAGGTGTGTATATATGTAATTGTATATATGTTATATATAACCAGAGCTATATATATAATGCAAATGGTTCCTCTACACTTTCTTTTCACAATTAATTCTCTGGCTATGGTATACTGAACTCACCCCTGAAGACATCTGCATAGTCATATCAATAATTAGGAAGGGAATACTTAAATCAATGAAAAGGCTAATGATGTAGGACTTGTTTAATCTAAGAATTCCCCTGGAAATACAACTAAGAATAAGAGCCACCAAACACTGGACCTATTACAAGAAGCATGGTGATGTGTACATCCAATTTTGGAGGAAGGTGAGAGAGATGAGGAGATAATAAGTTTCTTTGCCTGGAACTCAAAATCCAGTAAAATAGGGATTTGAGACAGAGTGTTCTAAGTGAATCAATTAAGATTTAAAAAGGTTAAAACTTTTAGTGACAGGTTAAAAAGGAATTAGGAAATGTTTGCTGAGAATCAGAACTTTTTAAAATAGATTTGTAGAGTATGGTTGAGAATCTGAAAATCCTGGTAGAATTTGTAGGTGAGTTTTAAAGATGGAGATTTGGGAGAAGAGAATTCCAGGTGGAAAAACTTTTTTAAATGATGTTGGATGGTTGGAGAAGTGTATGCAAACCATATGTGCAGTGTCCACTAATAGAGGGAAAATGCTGTCCATTTGGCACAATAGATCTTGGAGCAATAACTAGCATTAGGGGCTAGGAAAACCGCTAAAGGATTAGACAACATTCTATCTTAACTTACTGAAGACTGGCTTGAAAAAAGTAGGCAGAGTTTGGAGATAAGAAGCAAGAAGCCAAGAAGTCAGAGAAACTACTGAAATACTTAGGTAAGAGACAGCAAGGGTATTTAAGGAAGGAAGGAAGGAAGGGAGGGAGGAATAAACTAACATACTTTGTTTTTAAATGTAGGATAAATAGTCACAATGTGTGTTCAGTCATTAGGACTATATGACGGAAACCTCCAGTGTCCTGATTACAATCCACATACATGGGGATCCACAGTGTGTGGAAATGCAGTGCATATATCACTTGGAAAACTACAGGCAGAGACAAAAGAAAATGTATCAGAAATGGAATTCAAACTTGGCAGTCTTTCTTACTTGGCTGTTTTTTATGTATAATTGAAGGAAATGTCTTTCATTCTCCATAATGTAGAGCATTATGTACTCATTTATTAATAGGACAGCTGGGGCGCCTGGGTGGCTTAGTCGGTTAAGCGTCTGACTTTCGCTTAGGTCATGATCTCGCTGTTCGCGGGTTCGAGCCCCGCGTCGGGCTCTGTGCTGACTGCCAGCTCAGAGCCTGGAGCCAATTTCAGAGTCTGTGTCTCCCTCTCTCTCTGACCCTCCCCTGCTCACACTGTCTCTCTCTCTCTCCTAGAAATAAATTAAAAATATTTAAAAAAAAAGAAATATTAATAGGACAGCTGATGGGAACCAGAGCTATTCATTGAGACAGCTATTGAAGGACTTTGTCTACCCCAGAAAAGGACAGTACCTTTGCTTGCCAATGTTGATTTTCTAGGATTTACTTTTATTTCTAAAGAGAAGTCAACCTGGCTATATTTCGTTTCGATTCTCAGACTGATTTGTGATTTGGGGGAACAAATACAGGATGAGGAGAACTGATTCCACTGCCATCTCAGTATGTACTTACTGTGTCCTGCACTCATGCTGCTGGGCCTCAGAAGCTGAGTAATTTTGTACTTCATAAATGGGATTGAACAGCAGGTCCTTTAATGGAAAGGTCTTACACATCTATTAAATAGATTCTTGGTTTAAAACAGCTTGTCCCTGCCCAAAAGGCATCCCACATCCAGGCTATATTCAATTGTTTACAAATTCCCAAGTGTTCTGTGCACAGTACTATCTCATTTTTATACCCATAATCCATGCTTATCTCACTGAGTAGAATGACCTTTCCCATCCTTGCTTCCCTTCATTTCCTGACAAACTTTTCTGTATTATCCTCTGTTTGGTTGTCATTTCCTCCATAAAATCTCAAATTCCCAAGATTATGCTCTCTATTGTGCTCAGAATCACTTGCCAATTAATCAATCATACTTTATGGTCTTTCCCACTAGAATCTACATTCACAAGGACAGGGGCATCATGAACATTGTGGCATGTGTGTCGTGGTGGGGGGTAGGGAGGATTTCTTAAAGAAGAATCCGGTAAACATTAATTTAGAACTAATAGTACTAGTGATTAATTGAATGACAGTAGGGAGAAAAATGGGGAGCCAAGAAGATTCTTGCTTTTCTGCCCTAAGTGATTTGTCTGAGGTAATTTAAACTCAGTTCTATCTTAATTCCAGAGACCATTTACTCCTGCCCCCTACAGTGCACTTTTTCTACAAAATCACGTTATCTATTCATGTCTCCTTAAGTTGAAACAAAACTCATTGTGCTATGTACTTCTCATTTTTTTAGTTTCTAGATGGAAAATACATAAGCATAATTATTTGGTAGTTTGGGAGATTTTGTAGGAGGGATTTGGAGCAGTGATTCTCAACCATTGCTACCTAGGGAATACCTGGGGGGCACCAGGGTGCCTCAGTCGGTTAAATGGCTGACCTCGGCTCGGGTCACGATCTCGTGGTTCATGAGTTTGAGCCTGGCATCGGGCTCTGTGCTGACAGCTCAGAGCCTGGAGCCTGTTTTGGATTCTCTGTCTCCCTCTCTCTCTGACCCTCCCCTGCTCATGCTGTTTCTTTCTGTCTCAATAATAAATAAAACATTAAAAAATAATTTAAAAAAAGGAATACCTAGGAACTGTTTAAAAATCCACATCTCAAGGCTATACTCCAGTCTTTAAGTGGTAGAACCCAGGTAGTACTAGTTACTGAACTCCTCAGCTGATTCTATTATGCAAGTAAAGTTAAGAACAATTGCCTCAGAAACACACAGGCAAGGATTGAAATAACAGCTATTAACACAAGCCTGATGATCATTGAGAAATTACCTATGAGTCTTATTTTTCTCATCCTAAATGATAATAGAATAAAATCTTTTCAGAATTGTAAGGATGATTAAACATCATGATATGTGTGAAAGCCTTTAGGACCCTAACACATGAAAATCTAACACATGATCAGTAAATATACACATCCATTCTTTATTATCTTTAAGATTGAAGATAAGGTCCACTGCAAAAGTCTAGAGGGAAAAGGGTATGTGAGTTTCATTGCCTGAATATACTCCTTTTCGATTCTCTGACTGGCTCTCTATTTAGAAGTGTATATAGGAAAAGATAATAAACCTAGCATCAGAGGGGGACAAGAACATTTCAGAAATCTCAAAGCAAGGACTAAGCTTAACTACATGGTAATTATATTGGAAAAATGATAATTATGTGTCAAGTTGCATTAATGTTATTGCATCCTCTCCAGAGTGTTTGATAATTGAGTTGTCACTATCAAGTCTATAGTGAAAATCACTTTTATTGAAGACTTTTACCAGAAAAAGAATCCCAACTGGAGTTCAAATTGGTCCTCCTTGCAAATATCTGAGAATTGTCATGGTTAAACTTTTGTTTTTCTAGCTTCCAGACAGGCATCTTGTACAAAGTCAGGAACCCTTAAAACTAGGCATGAGTGTGTTTCCAGATTTTTCTTCAACACATTGCCTCTGCAAGAGGCTGTTGGTCTCCTACAGGTAGAATTCTGGAGTATTCTTCTTTCTTCATTGGTGGCTTAATTTTTTGAAGGAGGGCATGGAGGTGAATATACAACCTCCCTGAGGAATGTCTCAGTGGTAGTGAGAGCATTTACTTTATGGAGATAGCAGGAGTGGATGATAAATACTGTGTGACCCCAAATGGGATGTGTGAAAACCAGTAACAAGGCATCCAAAAATAAAAGCCTGGCAGAACTGTCCTTTGATGACTCCTTAGGGGGTTATTTAATCCTTATAATAAATCTAAGATTTTGTGTTCAGGGATTTCCTAAAAGCTGGTAGATGTTATTGTATATAACAACAGATAAGAAAATACATATATACATTGTTCTTTAGGATATACGTAAATGCTGTGAGAAAAGGTGTGTGTGTGGAGGTTTATGGTAGGTACATCTGGAAATGATGTGTAAGATAAAATTAACATTTTCTTTTTTTTTAAATTTATTTATTTTGAGAGGGAGAGAGAGAGCAAGAAAAAGAGTGTGCACTGGCAGTGGAGGGCAGAGAGAGGAAGAGAATCCCAGGTAGGCTCCGTGCTCAGCACAAAGCTGGACATGGGGCTGGATCATGACCTGAGTCAATATGAAGAGTCTGATGCTTAACAAACTGGGCAACCCAGGTGCCCGAACATTTTATTTTTCAAGAGAAAGCTCCAGTGCTTTTCAGAAATGTTGACCTTATAAACCTGATGGCGATTCTCAAAAGGTCAACAAACAATTAAGAAGCATAAGCTTCCAGATTTAAAGTAAATAAGTCATGGGGATATAATGTACAATATCAAGAATACAGTGAATAATATTGTAATAACTTTATATGGCAACAGGATAATGAGACCTCTCATGATGTTCATTTTGTAATGTATAAAAATATGTAACCACTATCTTGTACACCTGAAAGTAATAAAATACTGCTTGTCAATCATAATTTTAAGAATATGTAACATTCCTGAAATATATTTGATTAGTTTATCATTTGTCATAGAATATTTTGTGTGACTCCTATTCCATGGAATTCAGTTTGACAAATGCTAGTATAAACATTCTTATTGAACATCTTACCATTATTTTTTTAATTTTAATTTTTTTTAATTTTTTTAAATTTTTTATTTATTTCTAGGAGAGGGAGAGAGACAGCGTGAGCAGGGGAGGGTCAGAGAGAGAGGGAGCCACAGATGCTGAAACAGGCCCCAGGCTCCCGGCTGGCAGTCAGCACAGAGCCCGACACGGAGCTCCAACCCACGAACCATGAGATCATGACCTAAGTGAAAGTCGGACGCTTAACCGACTAAGCCACCCAAGCTCCCCTATTTTTTTAAATTTTAAATAAAGGTAACTGGAAGGCAGTTAAAAGATAAATTAGAGTAGACTAGATTAGTTTAGATGGATAGACATGTATACGAAAGAAAGAAAAGAAAAGAAACAACATCAGAATAGGTGTGACACAGATAAATGGTCAGGAAGAAGAATTAGAAAGTAAGAAATTTAGAAAATGATACCATATTGAAGGTATATTCTCTGACACTAAGCAGAAAGTAACTCACCATTCCTCTCTACTTATGAAGGTAAGACTTTCTCTCTTCCAGTGTCTGTGTTTTTGTTACCTTATCTGTGAGCTAGAAAGATAGAGTCCCCTTCTTACAAGGCAGTTGTGACAAAGATGTGATATGTAAAATAGCCTACTCAGGTCCCTGCACATAGTAAGTGCTTAATTTATATCAGCTGTTATAATTAGAGCAACAACTTATTTAGCCTGTCAGTCCCTTAACAAATCTCCTGGCTTAAAACCTGTGAGCAAGTCCTGGCTTTGAAGATGTGATATTTGATGTAAAGAACTTTGGATTTGAACTCAAAACATCTCATCAGAGAGTCTTTTATTGACTCACCAAAGGAATGTGTCTGAGCAGAGAGCACTTTTTTTTTTCTCATCATCAATGCCCTTGATGCAACATTATTATTAACTCTCTCCCTGACAAATCTCAAGTTTTCTGCATTGGTAGAAGAGGTTTGGATTGAATAAAAGAAAGGGTAATATTTTCAGGGATTGAGACTTGATCAATCACATGTCATAATGCCTGTGAAAATACTTTGATAAATGGTAACTTCCAAGTGTAAGTAGGTCTTAAGGTCCAAAGATGCAATTTGATGAAGGAAAAATTAAGCTACCATAGTTTTGCCCATTATGCTTATGTGTACAGGAAATTTTAATTACAGTATCTGTAGGTATAGGGCACCGGGGTGGCTCATTTGGTTGAGTATCTGACTCTTGGTTTTGCTCAGGTCATGATCTCGCGGTTTGTGAACTCAAGCCCCCCATGTCAGGATCTGTACTGACACCTAGGAGCCTCTTTGGGATTCCCTGTCTCCCTTTCTCTCTGCCCTTCTTCACTCGCACTCTGTCTCTCTCAAAATAAATAAATGAACATTAAAAAAAGATATCTGTAGGTAGGAAATAAATAATATTTAAGAGCTGTTTATGTCTGTGTATTACTTTTAGGCTGAGATGAATCTATCATCTATCAACCAATTCGTTCAAACAGTGCTATTTAGAAACTGGAGGAAATTTATAGAAAGTGAAAAACTGTGAACATTTCTCACTCTCTGGGAATACAAGCACACTATGTGATGTATGTAGTTCCCATCCTTTCTATCCTTGATTCACAAATATAGTCTCAGCCCAGTAGTCTGTGAAATTTTCTCTTTATTTAGTTACTTTGTTCAGTGAGACATGCCATTACACTGACTGGTTTGTATCTATCAGTAAATGGAAACTGTTTACTCAATAATCCCAAATTCTCCCCACTCTTGCTCTTCCTTTCTTCCCCTGCTTCTGTACCCCAGGACATAGCATGACTTCTGCTCCTCTCAGAAGCTGCCATCACCCATCTACTCTCTCCAGTGGTGACTTCCCACAGTCCAGATTCACCAGAGAACTAAAAATCCACTTTTTCTACTCTTTTCTGCCTCTAGAGATGAGTATAGGAGTACTTCCCACCTGAATTGCTGTTTTGTCAGTCACTATGAGGAGCCCATCAGAGAGTAACCAAGTCAAGGAAAAAAATGAGGAATACATAAACTTGAAAAGGTTTTTGCAGTCCCCTTCCCTGTTTCATACTGCTTACTGGTAGGATAAGCAAACCTAGGATAAAGATTTTGCCACACCCAAACTCTCTCACTCCTGACTCTTCCTTCCAGGAAAGATTTTTCTGTTTTGTTCTCTCCAGGTTAATGTGGATCTCAGGAGGGAGCTTTAAAAAGTACAACTTGGTACTATTAAAAGGGTAAGCAGTTCTCGGTTTTCCCTCTAGTATTACATGGAAAAACAAACAAACAACCATACAACCAAACATAGTTTATTAGCATTGAGTAATGTCCCATTCCTTCAAAACATGTAGTTGTATTTCATTGATATCATCAAACAGGTTCTTAAAATTCTATGAAATACAAATAATGTGAAAAGCCTTAGCTAATTTGGTAATTTGTGCAGGACATTTAGAGTTTATGTATCTCTTCAAAATGTATATTTATATGGTAGATAAGATTTTTATTTTCTTCCTTCTGTAACTGTAGTCTTATTCCTCCCCCCCCCCCCATCTTAGGAAAGAAGGATGGGAGGGAGGAAAGAAGGATGGGAGGGAGGAAAGAATGAAGGAAAGGGAAAAAGAAATATGTTTGATGATAAGAATGGATAAGCAGGAATAAAGATTTTGCTTTTTCCCAGAAGATGGTCGAGGTAATGATGATAGAAAGTAGATCAGGGAAGTGGAAAGAGTCATTTGTGACCATAAACAGAAAAAAAAACCCAAAAAGATTATTTCTACAGTTCTACCAAAGTATATTCAGTAATAACTATTAGGCAACTAGATAGAAATATTAACTATTTTATACTATTCCCTGTACTTGAGTTTTTTTGGAAGCAGTGTTAATTTTTTCTTACAGTATCCCAATTATTATGGGCCTAAGGGATTACTGAAAGTGAGTGACATTGTTTTTAGAAAGCGAGTGACCATTCTATGGAACAAAAATCCAAACTGGAAAAAAGAAGCAGTTTTTTGGCAATTAAAGTATTAAGAGGGGCAAAATCAAAAGAAGAAAAATTAGGGTCCTAAAAAATATAATAGAGCCACAGAATTGGAGGAACTTATTACATTATCAACAAGAAATCTATAGCATATGGACTTTGCAATACAGAAAGAGGGGGATATTTAAATAGAATTCTTGTAAAATGCTAAAATATTATATATTATAGATTATGTCATATATATTTTATAATGTTAATATTATATATGATAGCATATTATATATGATATTTTGTATATTATATATAATATAGTACACATTATATAATATATATTATACATAAATAAGATTAATAAATTTATAGAGACTTTATTTAAAAACTCAGAACAAGGCGTGAGGGTAGCTCAGTTGGTTGAGTGTTCAACTCTTGATTTTAGCTCAGGTTATGAATATGAGACTGAGCCCCACATTGGGCTCTGTGCTGACAGTGTGGAGCCTCCCTTGGATTCTCTCTCTCCCTCTCTCTCTTCCCTTCCACACACTCCTCTCTCTCTCTCAAAATAAATAAATAAATATTAAAATTACATATATATATATATTTTTTTTCTGTTTGTTGGTTTCTCTTTCTCTCTCCCCCCTTTGCTGGTTTGTTTTGCTTCCTAAATTCCACATATGAATGAACTCATATTATTTGTCTTTCTCTGACTTACTTCACTGAGCATTATACTCTACTTCCACCTATGTCCTTGCAAATGGCAAGATTTCACTCACTTTTATGGCTGAATATATATATATATATATATATAATATTATATATTATATATTATATATAATATTAAATATATTTAATATTATATATAATATTAAAAAGAGAAAAACAGTGTTAAAAATGTTTGCAGAACATGCATTGGAAACGGAAGGCATATATAGTAGAGACAACATTTTTAAAATTGCTTATTAAGAAGAAAAAGCAAAACAATATAATAGCACTAATATTTAAAACTAAAATCTAAGAGGGGGAGAGGGCAAGATGGCGGAGAAGTAAGGAGCTCCGTACTTGCACTCGCGCCCATACATCACACAGAAAAGATCTGAAGCCATTGGAAACCTTACAAAACCTGAGAGATTGGGAGAAAAAAGACTCAGAATCCACTGAGAGAGCCTTCTAACCGGACTCCAACTCAGAGCACCCGGCAGGCAAGCCCCCGCCCATGCGCGCCAGCCTGACCCAGAGAAGGAAGCAGCGATTCTGACTCCGCCCCCAGAGCTGGGCAGGGGGCCTGGAATTGCCCGAGGGGGTTGCCTGGGAAGCTGTGTCTAAGGCAACTTCAGCGGGTCGCACAGACGGGGATTTGGAGATTGGAACTGGCCTGGGTTGAAGAGTGCAACCAACTTCAGCTGCGCCCCTGGTACAGGGAGTTTACACCCCCAAAAGAGCGAGGAGCAGCTCTTGCTTCAAGAAGGGACTGGAGCACCTTCACTCTCCTCCCCACAACCGCCGAGGCAGAGCTCCCACCTGAGGCATTGGGTCACGCCACGCCCATCCCTGCCTGAGAGGTGCTCTCCTCCCTTTTTTTTTTTTTTCTTCCCTTTCTTTTTTCCTTTTTTTTCTTTCTTTTATTTTTCTTTTTTTTCCCTTTTTTACTCTTTCTTTTTTTTCGTCTTCTTTCTCTTTTCTCCCTTTTTTCCCCAGAACACTGACCTGATTAACTCTGGTCGCCAGCTTGCTTAAACGATCACGAGTCCATTGTGTAAATGTAAATTCTACACCTACTGACATTTTCAGCTATTTCTCTCAGTAGTAATTAGACTATATAGTTTCTCTGGATAATTCCAGCACCCTTCTCTCACCTATCCAACCATATTCTACCCTTTACCTCTTTGAAAAAAGCTTCTTATCCCTTCTGCCTGTTCATTCTATTTCCAATTGTGTCTCATCCCGCCCTGCTTTCTCTCTGTTTCTCTATGCTCCTCAACCAGCACTGCATACACACGGCTATTTAACTGTAGCTGGGAAATCTGGTTATATGCTTTAAACCGTTCTTTGTCCATCGGTTTTCTTCTTTTTTCCTTTTCCTTTCCCCTTTTTGACCCTTTTATGTATTTTATACTCCCTATTATTCGCCCTCCCTCCTCCATCTTTTCTCTTAACTTTTTCGTTTTCCCTCTCGCTTTGCATGTTAGTTGAATTAGCCTGTGCGTTTGTGTGCTCCTGCTCCCTGTGTGTTTGTCTGTCTGTTTTCTTTTCCAGGGCTACCTCAAGAAACAAGCTAGAGTGCACAAGGTGGAGAGTCCCAAATATCACTACGAATAGGAAAATAAAATAACCAAGGTCCCAACAAGAGAGACCAGGGGATACCATTCAAAAAACACTCTCTGAAAGGGTAGGCCCTGGAAAGTCAAAGAGCCTTCTTGGATATAGCAGTGCTCATAGAAACAGAGAGAATAATAGGTCTTTAAAACCAACAAGAGCCGGAAAGCTAACTAAAATGACGAAACGAAAGACCTCTCCTCCAAAGAAACTCCAAGAAGAAATGACAGCTAATGAACTGCTCAAAACAGATATCAGCAGCATCACTGAACAAGATTTTAGAATAATAATGGTAAAATTAATAGCTGGGCTTGAAAAAAACATAGGGGACATCAAAGAAACTATGGCTACAGACAGAATGGAAAATAAAAATAGGCATGAAGAATTAAAAAATGCGATAAATGAGATCCATAATAAATTAGAGGCCTCCAATGCACGGATTGAAGAGGCAGAAAGGAGAATAAGTGATTTAGAAGACACCATTATAGAAAAACAAGAAGCTGACAAAAAAAGAGACAAACTGATCCAGGAACAGGAAAGAAGAATTCGAGAGCTCAGCGATACGGTCAAACGCAACAATATCCGTATCATAGGAATCCCAGAAGAGGAAGAGAGAGGGAAAGGTGCTGAAGGAGTCCTGGAACAAATTATAGCAGAGAACTTCCCCGACCTGGGGAAGGAAGTAAATGTGGAAGTACAAGAGGCTCAGAGGACTCCCCTCAGACGTAACCTGAATCGATCTTCTGCACGACATATCATAGTGAAAATGGCCAAATACAAGGACAAAGAGAGAATTTTGAAAGCAGCTAGGGAGAAAAGGGCCCTAACATACAAAGGGAAACCTATCAGAGTGGTGACAGACCTATCTACTGAAACTTGGCAGGCTAGAAAGGAATGGCAGGAAATCTTCAATGTGATGAACAGTAAAAATATGCAGCCAAGAATCCTCTATCCAGCAAGCCTGTCATTCAAAATAGAAGGAGAGATAAAAACCTTTCCAAATAAACAGAAATTGAAAGAATTTGTCACCACGAAGCCAGCCCTACAAGAAATCCTGAGGGGGATGCTCTGAAGGAAAGGTTGCAAGGAACAAAGATACCAGAGACACCACCACAAACATGAACCCTACAAAAGATACAAAGACTCTAAACCCACATATTTCAATAATAACACTGAATGTAAATGGGCTGAATGCTCCAATCAAAAGACATAGGGTAGCAGAATGGATTAAAAAACAAAATCCATCAATATGCTGTCTACAAGAAACTCATTTTAGACGGGAAGATACCTTCAGATTAAAAGTAAGGGGATGGAGAAATATATATCATGCTACAGGAAATCAAAAGAAAGCCGGAGTAGCGATACTTATATCAGACAAACTGGACTTTAAATTAAAGACAATCACAAGAGATGAAGAAGGGCACTACATAATAATTACAGGGTCCATCCATCAGGAAGAACTAACAATCATAAATGTCTACGCACCGAATATGGGAGCACCTAAATATCTAAAACAATTAATCACAAACAGAAACAAGCTTATAGATAAGAATGTGCTAATAGCAGGGGACTTTAATACTCCGCTTACAGCAATGGATAGGTCAACCAGACAGAAAATCACTAAAGAAATAATGGACTTGAAAGACACATTGGACCAGATGGATCTGACGGATATATTTAGAACTTTACATCCTGAGGCCAGGGAATTTACTTTCTTCTCAAGTGCGCATGGCACATTCTCCAAGATAGATCACATACTGGGACATAAAGCAGCCCTCAATAAATATAAAAGAATAGAGATCATACCATGCACACTGTCAGATCACAATGCTTTGAAACTTGAAATCAATTACAGGAAGAAGTCTGGAAAACCGCCAAAAACATGGAGGTTAAAGAACACCCTTCTAAAGAATGAATGGGCCAATCAGGCAATTAGAGAGGAAATTAAAAAATATATGGAAACAAATGAAAATGAAAACACAACAATTCAAAATCTATGGGATGCGGCCAAGGCAGTCCTAAGAGGAAAGTACATTGCTCTCCAGGCCTATTTCAAGAGATTAGAAAAAGCACAAGTCCAAAATCTAACAGCTCACCTAAAGGAGCTAGAGGCAGAGCAACAAGAACGCCCTAAACCCAGTAGAAGAAGAGAAATAGTAAAAATTAGAGCAGAAATAAACAACATAGAGACCAAAGAAACAATTGAACAGATCAATGAAACCAAGAGTTGGTTTTTTGAAAAAGTAAACAAAATTGACAAACCTCTAGCCAGGCTTATCAAAAAGAAAAGAGAGAGCACCCAAATAGACAAAATTATGAATGAAAATGGACTTATTACAACCAACCCCTCAGAAATACAAGCAATTATCAGGGAATACTATGAAAAATTATATGCCAACAAATTGGACAACTTAGAAGAAATGGACAAATTCCTAAACACACACTCACTACCAAAATTCACACGGGAAGAAATAGAAAACCTGAACAGACCCATAACGAGTGAAGAAATCGAATCAGTGATCAAAAATCTCCCAACAAATAAGAGCCCTGGACCTGATGGTTTCCCTGGGGAATTCTACCAGACATTTAAAACAGAATTAATCCCAATTCTTCTCAAGCTATTCCAAAAAATAGAAGTCGAAGGAAAACTCCCGGACTCATTTTATGAAGCCAGCATCACTCTGATTCCCAAGCCAGACAGAGATCCAGCAAAAAAAGAGAACTATAGGCCAATATCCTTGATGAATACGGATGCAAAAATTCTCAACAAGATCCTTGCAAATCGAATCCAGCAGCATATCAAAAGAATCATCCACCAAGATCAAGTGGGATTCATTCCTGGGTTACAGGGCTGGTTCAACATTCGCAAATCAATCAATGTGATACATCATATCAATAAAAGAAAAGATAAAAACCATATGATCCTGTCAATAGATGCAGAAAAAGCATTTGACAAAATACAGCATCCCTTCTTAATAAAGACTCTCGAGAAAGTTGGGATAGAAGGAACCTACTTAAACATCATCAAAGCCATCTATGAGAAGCCTTCAGCTAACATCATCCTCAACGGGGAAAAACTGAGAGCTTTCCCCCTGAGATCAGGAACACGACAGGGATGTCCACTCTCACCACTGTTGTTTAACATAGTGCTGGAAGTCCTAGCATCAGCCATCAGACAACAAAAGGAAATCAAAGGCATCAGAATTGGCAAAGAGGAAGTCAAACTTTCACTCTTCGCAGATGACATGATACTCTACATAGAAAACCCGACAGACTCCACCAGAAGCCTACTAGAACTGATCCAAGAATTCAGCCAAGTTGCAGGGTACAAAATCAACGTACAGAAATCGGTTGCATTTTTATACACCAATAATGAAGCAACAGAAAGAGAAATCAAGAAACTGATCCCATTCACAATTGCACAAAAAACCATAAAATACCTCGGAATAAACCTAACCAAGGATACAAGAGATCTGTATGATGAAAACTATAGAAAACTTATGAAGGAAATTGAAGAAGACACAAAGAAATGGAAAAACATTCCATGCTCATGGATAGGAAGAATAAATATAGTTAAGATGTCATTACTACCTAAAGCACTCTACACATTCAATGCAATTCCAATCAAAATTGCACCAGCATACTTCTCAAAACTAGAACAAACTATCCAAAAATTTGTATGGAACCACAAAAGACCCCGAATAGCCAAAGTAATACTGAAAAATAAAACCAAAACGGGAGGTATCACCATCCCAGACTTCAGCCTCTACTACAAAGCTGTCATCCTCAAGACAGTATGGTATTGGCACAAAAACAGACACATAGACCAATGGAACAGAATTGAGAACTCAGAAGTGGACCCAAAAGTATACAGCCAACTGATCTTTGACAAAGCAGGAAAGAATATCCAATGGAAAAAAGACAGCCTTTTTAACAGATGGTGTTGGGAGAACTGGACAGCAACATGCAGAAGAATGAAACTAGATCATTTTCTCACACCATGCACAAAAATCAACTCAAAATGGATAAAGGACCTGAACGTGAGACAGGAAACTATCAACACCCTAGAGGAGAAAGCAGGAAACAACCTCCTTGACCTCCACCGCAGCAACTTCTTACTTGACACATCCCCAAAAGCAAGGGAATCAAGAGCAAAAATAAACTGTTGGGACCTCATCAAGATTAAAAGCTTCTGCACAGCCAAGGAAACAACCCAGAAAATTAATAGGCAACCAACGGAATGGGAAAAGATAGTTGCAAATGACATATCAGATAAAGGGTTAATATCCAGAATCTATAAGGAACTCACCAAACTACACGCCCGAAAAACAAACAACCCAGTGAAGAAATGGGCAGAAGACATGAACAGACACTTCTCCAAAGAGGACATCCAGATGGCCAACAGACACATGAAACGATGCTCAGCATCCCTCCTCATCAGGGAAATACAAATCAAAACCACACTGAGATACCACCTCACGCCAGTCAGAGTGGCTAAAATGAGCAAATCAGAGAACTCTAGATGCTGGCGAGGATGTGGAGAAACGGGCACCCTCCTACACTGTTGGTGGGAATGTAAACTGGTACAGCCCCTCTGGAAAACAGTGTGGAGGTTCCTCAGGAAACTAACAATAGAACTCCCTTATGACCCAGCAATAGCACTGCTAGGAATTTACCCAAGGGATACAGAAATGCTGAGGCATAGGAGCACATGTACCCCAATGTTCATAGCAGCACTCTCCACAATAGCTAAAACATGGAAAGAGCCTAAGTGTCCATCAACAGATGAATGGATCAAGAAGATGTGGTTTATCTATACCATGGAATACTACATGGCAATGAGAAACAATGAAATCTGGCCATGTGTAGCAACATGGATGGACCTTGAGGGTGTTATGCTGAGCAATATAAGTCAGGCAGAGAAGGACAAATATCATATGTTTGCACGTATAGGAGGATTAGGAGGAACTTAACTGAGGAACAAGGGGGAGAAGAAGGGCGGAAATGGTGGGGGAAAGGGAGAGAGGCAAACCATGAGAGACTCTTGAATGCTGACAAAAACTGAGGACTGATGGATGTGGGGGGAAGGGGGGATGGGCATGGAGGAGGGCACTTTGGGGATGAGCACTGAGTGTTATGTAGAAACTAATTTGACAATAAACAATTTGTAAAAAAAAAAAAAAATTGCATCAGAGTGAAATGTTATTATAGCCTTATAAAAAAAAAAAACTAAAATCTAAGAAAATTTTACAAAAATGGAAAAAAACATTTAATCTACCACTGAGAAGTGTCCATAGGATACATTGGAAAAGAGCTCTAAATAACATAGTAGAAAGGGATACAGCCAGTTCCTTAGTATTCATAATCTCTTCATGTCTTTAGAAGTATTCATGTCTTTAGAAGCTTTGTTGTCAACTATATTTTACTGAAAAAATTAATTATTAGACAGAAATTTAATTTTCTTTATTAAAAGAATTGAGTGATACCCTCTTTTCTCATTCACTTTGGTCTCATATACCGGTGATAATTATCTCAATTTATACCAGCAATAAATTAACAGGAAAGTATAGGGGGAAAATATTTATAAATTTAACCAGAGGATGTATAAGACCTGTACGTAAAAAATAAACACAAAACATGGCTGAGAAAACTTGAGAATGCTAAATGAATGGAGACATACTTTGTTGATGAATAGGAGTTTTAATATTTTTTAAATGATAATTCTTCACAAATTGATGTATAAATTCAAACCAATTCCTAGGAAAATCTCAGAATATATTTTGTAGAACTACTTAAGCTGATTCTAAAAGTTGTATGGAAATTCAAAAATCTAAAACCACCACTATATCACTGCAAAGGAAGGAACAATTGAGATGGCTTACTTTATCTAGGAGTAAGGCCTAATGTAAGGGTATAGAATAAAATACTATGAATTACCAATGTAACAATAGATATATAGAGAAGAGTCCTTAAATAGATCTACTCATGTGGTGTCTATTGATTTTTTTTTTACAAAAGAGCCAATATAATTCAATATGAAAAGACAATAATTTCTATAATGGTGCTGAAACAAGTGTATATCTTATAGAAAACAAAATGAACATCTACCCTTACTGCACATCTATACAGTAAAGGGGAAGACTCAGAAGACTTACAATGTTCAAACCCTGCACATTCCAAAGAAGTCAGCATCGGGCAATAACCCCTAAACCCTTAGGCTCTTCTGACTGATAAGAGACTCTTTGTGTACCTGGGATCTTGGGCCATACCAGATAATTTATCATAACAATGTGATTTATAGTAATTGAATTAGGCCATCATTTGTATCAGTCTGACTACCAGAGGGGCTGGAATCTAAGGAAGGTCAGTCATGCAGGTGCGCCATGCCTACAGGAATGACCCCCAATAAACCTCTGGACACCAAGGCTTGGGTGAGATTCCCTGGATGACAACACTTGCTACATGTCATAACACATCATTGCTGGTAGAGATAAGTCCTCTTCATGTGACTTCCCTGAGACAGAAAACTGGAAGTTCATGCCCCTTCTTTCCTCTACTATATACTGCATAACTTTTTCCTTCGCTTACTTTAACCTGAAACCTTTAGTTATAACTGTGAGTATAGTAGTTCTTCTGAGTTCTGTGAATCCTTCTAGTGAATCATGTGCTGTGTGCTTAGACTTGGAAGAACTCAACCTAATACCATACACACAAAAAAAATATTTTAAATACATAATGGATATAAACAAAAATAGAGCGTAAAACTTACAGAAGGAAACATGAAAAATCCTTACAACCTTAGAGTAGGCAAACATAATATAGTTGGGGTACCTATCAGCACCATAAAAGGAAAACAAAATCAGCAAATTGAACATTCTTAAGATCTTTTCTTCAAAAAACATCCATTAAGAAAAGAAAAACAAAACTGGTATTTGGTAGACAGTTGTCATGTACATCAGACAAAGGACTTGTTTCCAAAATATATAAAGAGCCCTTAAAAACCCAAAATAAGATAGCTCATTTTTAAAAATTGGACAAAATCTTCCTAAAAATGTATATAAATGGAGGAAAGTGAAAATATATGAACATACAATTCATAGGTTTTCCTAGAATTTTAATTCCTAATAGCCAAAACATGGGGGATTGAGTGAATTTAAAAACAAGTTGTAGTGCATTCATACAATAAAACACTATTAGTGAGCCGTAAAAAGAATAATAAATTGATGCATATGACAACATGAATGAATTTCCAAACATTGTGTTGAACAAAAGAAGCCAAACAACAGTATATACTGTATACTTCCTTTCACATAAAGTTTAAGAACGTAAAAATTTTATGTACATTATGTATATGATAGCAATTTAGTTAGGAGTTACCTGGGCAGGGATTGGTATGATTGAGTGCAAAGAGCCTCAAAAAGTTATCATGGGTTACCATAATATTTTAAATTTTGATTAAGGAGGTATTTATACATGTCTCCATTTTTCAAAACTCACTCAACTTTACACCTAAAATGTCTATTTTTGTGTGAGTTATTACCTAATAAAGTAGATTAAAATTACTTGTACTCTTCTCAATAAAAGGTCATATCTCTGTGATATGAGATGGCAGGTCCTAATATTACTAAATAATATAAAGTTTAAGACAAAAACACGGAAGATAAAGTGGAATTCAAAGTTATTTCACCAAGTGCTACAAATTTTCATACAAAATGCAAGTATGTAAATAATATGTTTTCTACTGAACAAAAGTATATTTAAATAAAAGCTTTGAATTTTTCAAAAAGAAATTAACAAAGCTATAATAATAGAAGTCAACTTTAGAACAAACCTCTCAAACTTTGACAAATCGTAGCCTTAAAAGTAAACAAGAATATAGAAGTAAACAAAATATACTTTATGAACTAGATTTAATAAGCAAATATTCATATTGGACTCACAAACCCATGGTTTGCAAATTTTAGTGAAATATATCCCAAAATGATCATAGTAAAATCATGTTGGGGAACTCATTATTTTTAAAGCTATTTGAAATTATGTTGGAAAAAAAATTCATTGAATCACAATATATACCTTTTTGATTGTAAGAATCAGAGTAAAAACAACCTGAAAATAAATATATATATGTACATATATACATATTCTAATTATCATACCTTATAGGTCTAGAGAAAACTAAACCATTATTTCATATTGTTAACATGTGATTATCCTCATAACTACATGTCAAAAATGTGAGATACAGCCAACATAGTACCTATAATGAAATTCAGATGTTTAAATGATATGATTACCATGAAAAGGAATAAGGATATATTACTTAAAAGTTATACTCAAAATTACAGAAAACAGTATTTGGTTTCATGACTGACAAAAATGAAGAGGAAAATAATTGTTAATTGTTAGTACAATTAAAATGAAAAATATTTTGGAAATAATAGAATTGTTACTTTTCAGGAAAATAAGCTAGAAAATTTTCTAGTAAAGATGTCAAGGAAATAAGTATAAATACATACAGGTAAGATACATAATAAAATATAAATACAGGAGATATTTAAAAACTATAAAAAATCACTACTTGTTTGGCTTTAAAATTATAGCATAAAACTATAAAAATTAAATTTGTTCTTTACATTTAGAAAAATTTAAACAATTAAGTCTACATATGGAAAAATAAAAACAAAACAAATTCTTCTGGAACTAAGAAAGAAAACAAAATAGTAGTTAAAAATATCTCCTCCTCCTCCACCATCACATATACTCAGAAAAGAATATTTCTTATTTACCTACATACATGCCTACCTACATTAATCATCTGATACAGAGATTCTCTTAAGGAGTAAATAATTCACATGATATGCTCATAACATTCCAATGGACTTCCATTGTGCTTAGAATAAAACCTAACATTTTGTAATGAACTGTAAACACCTGAGCATTTATTATCTACCAACTCCTCTCTATTCTCTTTCTAAGCCAGTCTATGCTTGCTCATCAAAGTCTAACCTCATTGATACCTTTATTAGGTTCAGTCACCACCTCTGTCTAACACAAAAGTCTTAGTACTCCTTCCATAAATCTTAATAAAATTTATATTTCACTGGATTGAGTACATGTTATATATTAAGAATGGCCACATGTAGGACTGGGACTGGAACATGTTAGGTGCATTGGCATTTTCTTTAGATACAGAGATCACAATATCTTTTGGCTTATCCTAGATCATTCTCCACCCAGTTCTGAGCCCTGGAAAAAAGATCCTACAGAAAGCTTCCATGGACTTTCCTGCTCTATGGCTTTGTGTTGTATTGGGTGAAGACAATGGGTGGCAGGAAATGGAGGCAGGGAGACTTATTCCACTCAGTAGATTTATGAGATTTCACTGTTATTTGGCTGTATCTCTCTACTGTAATTCCCAGTTCTGTAAATCAGTCTTTTCCATGTAGATACCTCTTTCCTTTCCACATACCCATTTATAGCTCAGGAATAGTAAAGATCACTTACTATTACTAGTCCCAGGGTACTGTCCCACCTCTTATTGGTTTTCTTAAACCTGATCACAATTTATAAATAGTCTGCTATTAAAAACTCTTCCCAGCTATGCAGTTTGAACCTGTAGTTGACTTATAAAAGAAATAAGATATAGATGATAAATTCTGAGATCATTTAATATTAGGACACTAATTATTATAATCTATCAAAAGAATGGGCCAATGAAAATGAATGGACATCAAAGATATTTTTAAAATTCCCAAAGCATGCCTACTAGAAATTGTTAGTAAAGTAATAATTATAGATATTATAATATAACAAAAATGGATACTGGAAAAAGAGGCATAAAAATGACTATCGTTAATAATGTTGAAACACTAGGTTCAAAGCATTCTCTTTAATTTTAAGAAAAAGTTTCAGACTAGATAATGCCATCATTCCTTGTAAACCACATTCTAGAGGTGATCTTTAATAATATCACAAAGGATAACAAAATAATAGGTGTTCTTTTGCAAGTTAAGAGTACAATTTTCACTCTTTGCCAGTTCTGTGATATTTCACCTGGAAAAAACCAACAAAAGCAGCTGCAAAACAAAAATGGGCAAAAAAAAAACAAAAACAAAATAAAAAACAAAAAACCCAGCAACCGAGTTTATAACAAAATTAACATAGCATAACAAATTAGCATAAAACCAATAATGGTCTAAAGACCTGGTTAAGAAATATGATATAATTCCATTTGCAGTAGCAATAGCTAAAAGCCATATCATATAGTTCTGTTACCTTAAATATTTGCTAATAAGCACTTGAAATAAGTACTTTAGAATATTTGAGACCAGAGGGGGATAGGGAAGCCCCAGAAGATAAAAATTAAAAGTGGAGATGGGATGGTTTTGTAAATAATACAACACTATAAAGATTTGCTTCACAGAGTTATCTCCTTAAGAACATCAGACTTAGACATTAAAGGCTACTTTGCTCACATATTGTGTTCCCAGAATCTAACATATAATATGATAGGAGTTAAATTTATGTTTGTTGAATAAATGATATATATGAAAGTGCAACTGAATGAATGTCAGCATGCAGAATGAAAGAGTGCCTAATGCAGCACATGTTCAATTTCCAGTATAAATGCCTTTCCTTGGAAAGGGAAATTGCATATAAAGTCATTTACTGCATGAACACTTGAGATTGTAGAGCTCTACCAAAAAATAGAGAGGGCCTACAATGGTTGTTTTACTACCTTCAAATGTCAAAGCTTCTCACTACTTTTAAATCAGAAAGTCCCACAAAATATAATGTGTGAGATTCATAGTTAGTAAGACTTGGAGTAAACTCATTCAAGCCTGTACTCATTCCCAATTTTCCCTCAGTGTCCTTTGGGATACCAGATGCAGCTGGAAGCCACTGTAGATGTCAGAGTGAGAAAGTTGTTTGAACCCAGTGATGCTAAAAATACAGTGAGTGGTGGTGCTGTGTGAAGGATTAGCCATAAAGAACTCAGGCTTTCTTCAGAATTATAGTTATCTCTGAAAAGCTGTTTGAACTGATACTTTAAGTGGGAAGAAATTCTGACAACACATCATAAGGGATTTTCATAGAGAGATTAACTATATTGGTTCATGAAACTCAGATATGTCCAGTGAGTATAGGAAAGGTTAGAGATTTTAAGTTTTATTGAAAATAAAACTTTTAAAAATATCAGACCCAAGTTTGATGAAAAGTAAGACTTTTAAAAGCCAATATTATGTATTATGAAGCCACTGGGTAGGATGGGACTTAATAGACAACCTAGTAAAGATTATACATTTCAAAACCAGAAGATCCTGTAAAATCCTGGCTTCCACATTGAGCTATGTGACCTCTGATAATTCATTGAATTATACGAATCCTTGCTTTTCTTATCTAAATGATAAGACTAATAATGCCCAATCAGTTATCTTAGAACAGATCATTTGGGCAACTATAAAAGAATAAACAGATTGTAAGTGTTCTCTTTCGGAAACAATATATATGCATGGATTTTGCATTCTTTTATATGTAACATAATGGGACTGAAAACAACTGTAGATATTAGCTTGTGTCCTCTAAGATCTTAACTCTAATTTGGAATAACACATTCTCGTCCCATAGACCCTCCTTTTTTTTTCTTCTTCCATCCTTCATTTGCTCTGATTTCTTTCTTTCTTTTCCTCCTCTCACACATTCATTCAGCACGTTCAGTAGAAATGTACTAAATCCTGTGCAAGGTGAAGAAGATATTCCCACACTCCTGAAAGCTTTCATTTATTCTCAGCAAATAGCTTGGAAATGTTTACCACAGTGCAATTCTAGCATGCCCTTAAGAAAGTGATATCAATTGTTGCATTTCCCCCAACAACCTCTTTTAGACTTCTAGCTTAAAATCTTAGTTCATACCATGATATATGCATATATCTCATGCTTACTTCTGAATACAGTTGTATGTAGGTGGTGAGAGAAAATGAATAGGGCATTTGTCTAATAATTTAATAACAAAAGTAATATTGTGTCTTCATTTCCAAACATCTAGTTTGTGCTTGAGTAGTTGCAGAGGTGGAATATTTTAATGCTTTACATACTAGACTTGTTTAAAATGATCCATTTTTGAAACCCTAATGCTCTAATTTGTAGCTGTTTGACACTGGCCAACACACATACATACATTCACAGAAAAGGAGAAAGGTTAGCATATAGCTACATACATACTTAGTGCTGAACATTTATTTTCCAGCGAAATAAACCTTCATTCATTTATTTTTAGAAGTAATTCCTGAGGGGCACCAGGCTGGCCCAGTCAGTTAAGTGTCCAACTCTTGATTTCGTCTCAGGTTATGAGCTGGGCTCAGGTCATGATCCCAGGGTTGTGAGATTGAGCCCTGTATTGGGCTTTATAATGAGCGTGGAGCCTACTTAAGATTCTCTCTCTCTCTCTCTCTCTCTCTCTCTCTCTCTCTCTCTCTCTCCCCCCCTCCCTCCCTCCCTCCCTCTCCCTGTCCCTCTCCCTCCCTCCCTCTGTCCCCCTCTCACTAGCATGCACACACTCTCACACACTGTCTCAAAAACAAAAACAAACAAACAAACAAACAGAAGTATGTCTTAAGTGTCTCTTTGGCACAGCTAGCAATACAGATCTAAACAAATAAGTAGCATTAAAGCCTTTAACCATTGTGTTTGTACAGTGAGAAAGCACAGAGAATAGTTGGAAAGATCTCCTATGAATCAGTCAAATACGGAGAATACCATTATATGAGGAAATATCTACAAGTCTCTTTTTCATTTTCCAGGATATATCATTTAGCTATGTAGTGAACAGTTTAAAGGAAAAATGAGATTTTGTACTACTATTGTTAGCTTCCTAGAAAGATCATTATCAATGTTAAATCCATCTAAATCACTTTATAAGAAATAGAATAGAGATAGGTATAATAGTTACCAAAGTTAATCTGGGTATAGGATTTGGCACCTATAAAGATACATAATTCCTAAAACCCCTATCTATTCTTCTTCCCAAATTGTCACAATATCCATAAGACTTTTCAGTCTATAGCCACGTTTGTCTAACACTCTTAGGAGAAATAGTGTTGTTTTTTTTTTAAAATTGGGTAATTTGAATTTTTAAATCATGAAGACTCCTCAGTCTAATTATGTATAGTCTGCATCACAGTTACTAATTTGAATTTTCTTTTGCCTATTTTAAAATTAGCTTTTGGCTATATTATTTATAAATGTAAATAAAAACAAAGTAACTTTTTTTCTTTTCTGGGGGCCTTGCTTTACATAAGAAGTGGAAACAGTTATTTATTGGCCACTCCATTTTCAATTTGTAGGAAATTAAAAGGAATATTTACTGCAAGATACGTATTCATAAAATATAGATCTGTTAGTACAACTTAACTAAATTTTTGAATATATTCTCTTCTTTCTTTGTGTCTCTGTAGAAAATCAAGTATTGTTTCCTTCATAAGGTTATTTTCTTTGATCACAGTTCTATATTTTATTCTTTGATCAAGTTGTTTTATTTTATTTTACTTTTTTTCTATCTGCTTTCATTTATGTAACACCCTGCTGTTAGCTTCACTCTCATTAAATGTTGCTGGTTCCTACAGAGAAATCAGTTTTCTTGACATTGGTGTATCATGATCTCAAGCTTCTTTTTCCTATTTTCTTGATTTCTTTTTTTTTTTTCACTTCTTATATACTGAGAATCTGTTTTTTGAAAAGCAAAATAAAATGAAAGAATTTTCAAAGAGGCATCATCTTCCTAAATAAGACATCTAAATTAATATCCATGCAATTTAATGGAAAAGAAATAAGCCATCCACTAATTTCTCAAATGGAATATGTAGGCAAAGTCTTAGCCCTTCATTTTTTTTTTTTTTTTTTTTTTTTTTTTTGGTGGTGTGAATTTAGGAAATGAGGAGAGCAATTCAGGGTACTGTACTGAATTAATAGTTATTTTTTAGTAAAATTTATGATTATTTAATTTTGGGGTAGAGAGACAGAAAGAAAGGGGAACAGAGGATCCTAAGTGGGCTCTATGCTGACAGCGGAGAGCCCAATGTGGAGCTCAAATCCACAAACAATGAGATCATGACCTAAGCTGAAGTTGGACGATTAACCAAATGAGCCATCCAGGTGCCTCTAAGTAGGTTTTATTTTTATCATATGTTTTTTTTTTTTTTTTTATGTTTGTTTATTTTTTGAGAGAGACAGAGAGAGACAGAGAGAGACAGACCATGACTGGGGGAAGGGAAGAAATAGGGGGCAGAGAATCCAAAATGGATTCTGTTCTGACAGCAGCAAGCCTCAGGGCTTGAACTCATGAACCGTGAAATCATGACCTCAACCTAAATCAGGCACTCAACCTACTGAGCCACCCAGGTGCCCCACTGCGTTAATAGTGCTAATTAAGGTGTAAAAAAATCAGAAGAGCCCATTGCCTCCACCATAATGATAATGGCAAGTCTGATAAGCAAGCTATAAAATCATAGGTTAAAAATAAATCAGAGAACTGAATACTTAAATATAAAGTAGTGAACACTTGGTACAGAAAAAGTGATCCATAGATGCTTTCAGCTCTGGTGAAGTGTTGGGAGGAGGAGGAATCTACCATAGAGAATGGTTGGGAGAAAAACACCAAACTTTTATAAAACTTTTATATATGCTCACATGGCAAACTACAATCCTTAGGAATCCCAGCTGGGCATTATGCCTGCAAAGAGTCACCAGTTCTTTTCCATATTATGTCACTGTATCACAAGAATGGCACACAGTCTGAGGGAGGGAAAAGGAACTGATAGAGTTTGCCTCTGGCATGAGGGGCTTTCATCAAGAGGAAAGGCAACAGTTACCTGAATGTTAGGGAAACGGTAGAAGAACTCAAGGACACCTTCTCTGAGTTCTAAGGGATACAAGCTGTGCCAGGGTTGTTACAGGATCCCTACAAGTCTGGGCAAATACATAAGAATAAGATCACTGGCCACAGAAAGTGTCAAGAAGACAAAAGGAAAAGCTCTCTACCATTTCTAAACGATAGCATCTGGGCTATAAAACACAGAAAGATTTCCTTTTCCAGAAACCTGGTAGCTGTGAAATAGAACTTAAAGAGAGAGTCAAGCTATTGCCCACATCCCATGCCATCCATCATACCTTCAAAATATTTGAAGCCAGTGGTGAACTGAACCTAAATAAAACCACCACAAACTCTACCTGTGTCTCAAATGAAGATTACATTAAGTCAGCTTCTATAGTAGCAGGCTAAGAGGAAAAAGTGGCATAATGGACTATACCTTTTACTGGGGCTAAATTCCAAATGTTTCTGTCTCTACTATTTTATCATCCATATCATCTGATATACAATAAAAAAAAGGTATATCACATACACACACATACACAAAACAAACAATAACAAGGTTGTGTGACTTAAAGTCAAGTAAGAGTATAGTCATTAAAAGTAGAAGGATTGCCAAATATCAGAATCATCACATTAGAACTAATAACAATGACAAGTGAATTAAATGACCCAGGATAAATAGTGGATCACAATGCATAGGCACATGGAAAAACTAAAGGACTGAAAGGAAATCCTAGAAATTAAAATTTAATATACATACACGTCATTTGAGGGATTTCACATATTAGACACAACAGAAAAAGGAATTTTAGTATATTAGTATCCCATTACTATGTAACACTTAGCACAAAATCATCTGCCTAAAGCCAAATACATTTGTTTCCTCACAGTTTCTGTTAGTCAGAAATTGGGACCCCGCTTAGGTGAATCCTCTACTTAGAGTCTCACAAGGCTTCAATAAAAATATCAGAGAGTTGACTGAGGAAAAGATCTGCTTCCACACTTTCTCAGGTTGTTGTTTCTCAGGCAAAACTGATTTCCTTGCAGCTGTGGAATTCATGGCAGCTTGTTTCTTCAAACCAGCAATCACTGTTGATGAGAGAGGGAAGAAAGAAAGAGACTCTAGCACAATGGATATTAAAGTTTTATGTAATCACATACAGATCAGCCAGAAGCAAGACAGAAGCCCCACTCCTACTCAAGGGAAGAGAATTACTCAAAATGTGAATATCATGAAAAGGGGGTCTTGGTGCCACCTTAAAATCTCTGCATAATAATCAATGAATGTGAAGGCAGGTTGACAAGTTAATAGAAAATAGCCAAAATGAAAGATAAAGAGAAAAATTTTCAAGAGCTGTTGAGTAAGGTCAAATTCTCTAGCAGCTGTGAAGGTAAAACTCCTAAAATAGAAGAAAGGGTAGACAAGAGAAATAATATCTGAAAAGATAATAGCCAAAGTTTTAAAACTTGAAGAAAAATATCAATGAATAGGACAAAATTTTAAAAAGGAACCCACATATACCATGTGGCTTCAACACAAACATAAAGAAATCTAGTCACAGCATTGATAAATTGCTGAAAACCAAAGATAGAAAGAAAATTTGTAAATCATCCAGAGTGTAGAAAATGACATATTTTAATTAGGGAACCAATGATAAGAATGTTAACTAATTACTCTTAGGAGGAAAATATGTAGGCCAGAATATAATAGGATATCTTTAAAAAATTTTTTTAATGTTTTATTTGTTTCTAGGAGAGAGAGGGAGAGAGACAGACAGCGTGAGCAAGGGAGGGTCAGAGGGAGAGGGAGTCACAGACTGAAACAGGCTCCAGGCTCTGAGCTGGCAGTCAGCACAGAACCTGACGCGGGGCTCGAGCCCACGAACTGCGAGATCATGACCTAAGCGAAAGTCGGACCCTTAACCGACTAAGCCACCCAGGCGCCCCTATAATAGGATATCTTTAAAGTGCAGAGTATAAATAAATAACCTGGTAACTTAGACTTGTGTAGACAATGGAAATATACTTAACAATTGAAGATGAAATAAACATTTTCAGAATTACAAAAGCTGAATTAAACTTTTGTTATGGGAAATAAAGAAGTTTTTTTTTTAAAAGAGAGTTTTTGTTGCTGTTGTTTTATTCTTAAGGAATATGATACCAGAATCTAGCCTCAGTCTGCAGTAAAAACGAGGAGGATCAGGAAGGAGAAACATGTAGTTAAAAATAGAGAACATTTTTTGTATATATTTAAACTTCTTTAAATGAATGTTATCTGATTAAAGAAAAAAACATTTCCAGTGTCTTATGAGGATTTATAACATAAGTGGAAATAAAATGCATGTCAAGAAGTGCAAAATGACTGGAGAAAAAGAAATTAAATTATACTTGGTAAAATTCTGACATTATTCATGAAGTAGTAGAAACATTATCTGAAGGTAGAATGTGGTATGTCAAACATATATTCCATAATCTCTAGCACAGCCACAAAAACATAACAAATATAGTTTTAGCCTCAGACTCAATAGTGATAATAAAATAGATGGGGTATATATGTATATATTTAATCTGATTCACTCAAATGAAAGAAAGAGGGACATGGAAATAAAGTAAAAAAAAAAAGTACAATTAAAAAATCATAAGATAGGAGACAAGTTCAAACATATCAGTAATTACATTAAATGCAAATAGATTCAAAACAAAAATAAGGCAGAATTACATTCAGTAGAATAAGGATGGAGAAAGCAAAATTTCATTTTTTTTCCAAACTTCTAAGTAATAACTTTCAAAGAACTGTACTGAATTCTTTACCCCTAGTCACACCTTTGTCAAATTTTTGAGTCTTTGAGAAATAGATTTTACCCATATTGATAAACTTGGATTTTCTTAGCTTCTATAGTTTTTTATATATTGGTAGATTCAACTTTATTTTGATTTTTTAATGCTCTTATTGGGTTTCTAAGGAATATAAAGCTATTAAAGTTAATATTGTAGGGGAAATGATTGTATTTGAAAAGGACACTATTGCTTTGTTCTCATAATAAATTTCAAACTAAAATGAACACATTAAGGTACCTTTTATTCCTTTTTATTTGAAAATTCTTATACTAATTAAATGAAGCAAATTTCAAAATAATATAGAGAATCACGTACAACCCACAGACCTAAAACAAACTTATTCTATGCGTGTGAATGGAAGTGGCTTGCATTGTAATAAATTGTTACCTTTCAAAAATGAAAGAATTATCATTAAAACTGGCTCTTCTATTTGTTATCTATTTGACCTTATGCAAATTTCAGAAATTTGAGCCTCAATTTTCTAAAATGAGATTTATATCCAAATTTCTGAGATTCTAAAATCTTAGCACACTTTTAAATACCAGGAATCAAAATCCATTTTAATAATATTTCAAAAATAATTTAGTATCTAAAAGAGAGTTTCAAAGATAATACAGAGTTCCTCTATACCTCACACCCAGCTTCTCTGGCTGTAACATATTGCATTACCATGATACATTTGTCAAAATTAAGCAACCAACATTTGTATGCTATTATTAACCATCTCCAGACATTATTTGTATTTAGGCAGTTTTTATACTAATTTTCTTTCTTATTTTCTTGAATCTAAAACAAGTTAACATGTTGTAATAGTTCATTATATTTCCTGTAACAGTTTTCACTTTTTCTTTGATTGTCATTACTTTGACAGTTTTGGGGAAAAAAATGGTCAGGTACTTTGTTGACTAACATCAATTTGAGTTTGTTCTTTTCTGTCAAGATAGATGGATATTATTCATTTGGGGAAAGAATACCATAGACATGAGGGATTACTCTTCATCACTTCATATCAGGGCAGACATTGTTGGTATCAAACTGGCCTAACTGGTGATGTTAACCTTGATCATTTAGTTGATACGGTGTATATTTATTTGATACTTTGAGTTATAATCCAAATTTATCTTTTGCTCAAATTTTTCACGTTTGGCCTTTGATAACTCTCAGTTCAGTATTTTCTCGATTTTTGGCATTATAAGATATTCCGGAACCATTATGCATTTTCCCTACCACGGCTCTACACTCAGCCATTTCTCCAAGGAGGCTTAATTTCTTTCCTTGGAGCATAGCATTTAGAAACCAAAGTGCTGGATGTTCTGTTGGCTTCTGGGATGTCACTGTTTCTAGGCTCTTTCAGTGGGCTCTTTTAGAACTAGGTTACAAGGGTATGCACACTAACGTGTATGTGTGTGTGTAATTAGCAGTATATACTATTTGTATATTTATATATTTAAATTTGTATATATACATATGTATATAAACTTCCTTGCTTATTTATTACTTCCTCTCGAACAGTGAAGAACTTTAATCATCCATTAGCTTGTGTGTTAAACCCTATCATGCATGTATTTTAGCATAGAACTGTTGACCCATTCCTCTATAAGAAACAAATTTGCCAACTAAAGTACTGTATTTATGTATAATTCCATTTTTCTTAAGCGTTTGTATGAAAACTTATGTTCACACCAAATCGTGTATCCAAATTTTATAGAAACCTTATTCATAATCCCCCAAATCTAGAAGCAACCAAAGTGTTATTCAAGAGGTGAATGGCCAGACTGTACCATGCCCCAACAATAGAATGGTATTGAGCAATTAAAAGGACTGAACTATTGATTTGCATGATTCCTTGGGTGAATCTGGAATAAATTTTACTAAGTGAAAGAAACTAAACCCAAAGGGCAATATTTTGTTGTGGTTCCACTCACATACCATTCTACGAATGGCAAACAGTAAATAGAATGTCAATTGCCAGTTGGCAGAAGTGATTATTGATTAGAAAGGAGCTGGCAAGGTACTTTTTAAGATGAGAAAAAAAAACGTTCTGTGTGGTATTGGGCAGGGGGACAGATGACTTCATGGATTTGATTCAATATATCACAGAGTTAACTTTAATTTTGTATATTTAATAAAAATAATCATCCAGGATGTCAGGGGTCCTAGGATTGAAGACTTTGATTTCCCCTACTACCACCACCCAAATAACTGTGTTATGAATTGAATGAGTCTGCTTTGGCTACCATAATAAAATCCCAGAGATCGCAAGATGTAAACAACAGAGATTTATTTCTCACAGTTCTAGAGACTGTGAAGTGGAAGATCAAGATGCCAGCTGACTTGCTTTCTGCTAAAACCTCTCTTCCGAGGTTGTGGATGGCCCCTTGTCATTGTACCCTCACATTCCTTATGAGCTGTGCACTGAAAGATCTCTTTTCCTCTTCCTACAAATCCACTAATCGTATCTGATTAGGGCCCCATCCTTATGACCTCGTTTAACCTAATTACCTCCTGGAAGTTTTACATTCACATTGCTGGGATGGGGGCAGGTGGTTTAAGGCTTCAACATCTCAGTTTTGAGGGGACACAATTTAGTCCATAGTGCAAATGTACGACAGAAGAATTTGGGGAAAAATAGGATCCGACCTTAGTAAATTTGGAAAATGTTGCTTTTGGTGCTTGGACTGGTAAATATGTGTGTTAAGTCAACATTAATTTTCTAATTGATGCATAAATGTAACATCTTGATGTGTTGCTATTAATTTGGTGATGTATCTTAAAATTTATGGCATTTAATGTCTTATAGAGATTAATTTTATAACATCTTTAAAGCTTCTAGTGTATCTTCAAACACAGAATTGACATTTAATTAATAGTAGCTGTTACCTTTATGTAGTTAAAATAAAAATGATTATAGGGGTGCCTGGATGGCTCAGTCAGTTTAGCATCTGGCTTCAGCTCAGGTCATGACATTATGGTTAGTGAGAACATGCCCAGCATCTGGCTCTCCACTGATGGTGTGGAGACTGTTTTGGATTCTCTCCCTCCCTCTCTCTCTGCTCATTCCTCCTCCCTCTCTCTCTCAAAATAAGTAGATAAACTTAAAAAATAAATTTGAATTTATAATCTTTTACTCTCTTTTTTGATAGAATATTAGAATATCTCTGTTGTGGTCATAATAGTAATAATAATTTTTAAATTACCTTGTAGTTTTCTACAGAGATATACCACTATTTATTTACTTATTCCTCTATTTTCAGATATTCCCATTGTATCTGATTTTGTGATTTGTTGTGCATTGCTTGTGGATACAGGGAACTCTTTAACGGTTTAAGTTTAAAATGAAACTGAGACATTACAAATGTGCAAAGGAGACCAAACTGATTTTGGAATATATCATAAAATTTATATAAGTTTGAAAATAATTCTACATATTAGGGATTGGACTTGTAGTTTCTCTAAGAAATGGTTCCCATGGTCTTTTCAACTGAATTTAATGTGTTCAACTAAGTGTTTTCTTAGTATACTTGCATATTGTACAACCACTACCACATAAAATATTTAAATTTTGTGGATATATGCCCTTTAATCAGGTATATGACTTCATATATTTTCTCCCATTGTGTGGGTTGGGTTTCCTTTTTACTTTCTGAAAGTGTCCTTTGAATCACAATAGTTTTTCATTTTAATGAAGTTCAGCTATCTTTTAGTTGTTGTTCTTCATGATTTGGGAGTTATATCCAAGAATCCTCTGCCAAATCCACAGTCTTTAAGATTTTCCCCATTGTTTTCTTCTAAGAGTATTATAGGTTTATAGGCTTTATAGGTTTATTTGTTACATTTAATTTGGTAAAATTATTTAAGATAGTTATGACTGATGGGCTTGGGGAAAACCATCATGATCTGAATTAGACCTCAGTATCCTGAAATATAGTACCCTTTACACATGTTAGTATTATTATTCTTAATAATCAAACTAGACCTAAGAGTCCATTTAAAACTTATTTCTTGGGAATATAGTGGTTAACATTTTAAAGGGTAGGTAAATCACCATACCCCTAGAATATACATGTGTAATATTTCTCTCTCTATGGATTTTCAAATTTTTAAACACATAATAATTGTATAGGATGCATATAGATCCAGAAACATTCAGAAAGTATTTCTTTGTCCTTATTTTTTCTTTAAGTGTATTATTGTGTGAAAATCCTATCATCATATGAGTTTCTGACTACAGAATTATTCATCCAGAAGATGAAACAAGCTGATTTATCCCTGACTAAAACTCTGTGCATATGATATGATAAGAATAATTTATAAATAGCTTTATGACTTTAAAATCATCTACTGTTAAGATTTATCTTTCACTTTCCTTACAAATAATTCTTTAAAAAATAAATCATCTCCTGGTATAAGACAGAAACTTGGACAGAATGCAGGGGATTCCTGATTGCTTCTTTATTTTAATCAATTAGCAATAGATAATGCTTAATCATAGAAATGGCAGACACAGGTGTTCTAATGTTGCTCTGTCTTCACATAGATAAGAAACATATTGCATAGGATTATTTTACAGAGAAGACACTGTCAGGAAACAATTCTAGAAGTCTGTACTGTTCACTTTTATTTAAAATGATATTGCAACTGTGTTCACTTTGATCATGGACAGATAAACTAAGACTATACTTAATCCACATATAATTATACTTAATTATACTCAAACTAAGATTATATGTTTCTCCACTTATATGGAGTAATGCAAAGTTCAAGAATTGAGATTAGACATTGTTACACACCAACTGGGTTATGTCAGATGTCAGACTAATCCCTAAAATTATCTCTGTGCCATTGTTTTTCAAAAGGGCTTTGTTTCCCTCAAGGGATGAAAGCTTCAGAATTGAAGGGATGTTCATTGATTATTGATATGTTATAAAAAGAGTTTTATGTGATCTTTCTACCTTTTCTGTTCATACTCAATGTGTTGCTCACACCTTATGAGTCAGTTTAAGCACATAAACTTGGCTGGTTGTATGTCAACATTAATAAAACTGAGTTTTTAGATCTCAGTTTTATAGTTTGTACTTAAGTCTCTTGTTAAAAGAGAAATTGAAAAGCAATGGGGAGGGGGCGAGATAGAGTGGGAAGTAGGGATAGAGAAAAGAAGTGTGTAGAGTCAATAAGCCAGCTTTGAAAGTGAGCAAAAGGATGAATAATTATGTCTGTCCATTGGGTTTCACCTCTGAGAGTACAGTGCCTGCTGAGATAAAGGCAAAGTGATAGTGGCTAATAGAATTTATATTAGACCCAGTTTCTTTTTGGAAACCTTCTTTGGCAGTCTCCACATCCACTAACCCCCAAAGTCTAAGTAAGATACTCCTATTTTTTTTCCCTTGGTGCAACTCTTTATTTGACTTGAACATGCACAAGGCTGTAAGACAGAGTCAGGGTCTCTAACATGTTGAGCACTGTACCTCTAGTTTGAGCAGAGACTGCTTTAGACTTAACAAATATGTATCGAATGATGACTGATGTCATCACATTTTTCATGTTAGATGGGCACAGAGATCAGAGCAGGAGAAATGGTACAATTAAGGGCCATTTTTTAAATGGAATATAACTACAAGAGACTGATACAGGAAATTAATGAAATAATGTAAGAAATCAAGAAGCCATTTCTATTTGAATCTAATTTTTATGCCTGCAATATAACAAAACAGACAAAAGACATTCCATTAAAAACAATGAGTATTAGAGCTTTACCTCACCCCACCCATCCTGTCCCTCTCTACTTCTTGAATATTAGTATCTTGATGCCCTACTTTTCAGCTCCTGTCTTTCCCAGGTCCCAGTTTAGAAAGAAAGCCTACCACCCAACACTTAAAATTCAATCATATAATCCTAGATCTGGTCCCTATGTATTACTCAAATGGAATTATATTAATACAGCAATTCTTTAAATAACAGTAATGGAACAGGGTGGGGGATGTCCTTTTACTAAAGTAAATATTAGTTCATAATGTATTATTTGCAAATGGTTGTCATTAAATAATTATATACATATAATGTACACATGTGCATATATGATTAATTTATATATACATGCAAAACATTGTTAATGCAATTTAAAGAAAACTATCATAGCTTGCAGATGAAATTGCTGTTATTAAATCCTACATCATCTATGACACTGATGTATTAAATATGAAGAGAGAGGTGATTTGCAACACTTTCTCAATATATCCCTCCACATGCTGACTGCTACAGACTGGTAGTGTTTATTTTATTCATCCACATATACATTATCCCTAATTCTCATCCTCACTAAATTAAGTATGAAATAAGATATAATCCATGATCATTTAAACTGGTTTTAAAAATTTGCTCTAGGGAAGTCATTGTCCTGGGATTGATAAATTTGACTCTCATTCTTTTCATAAAGGCTCACTGCTGTACAATATCTGATTAAATTAAGCTCTGCCTTGCATTTTGAAACCTCCAAACCCCCACTGTGAATGTTCTACTTGACTTCATTTCTCCTCCCAGAATAAGGCCACAAATTCTGTCTATTATATTACAACTTTCAAGTGCAAAACATATTAAAGTTAAATAGTTAAAGTTGCCCATAAAAATGTTACAACTTTGAAGATTAAGTGATGGATATGCCTGCGCACACTTAAATATATGCTTTGGATGGGTAGACGATGGTGAGTGTTTTTAAATAATTCTATTGGAGATAGCCATTTCTTTTTGCAAGCTTTGTTTTTGTTGCCTGTTTATAGAGAATAATCAGTCAACAATATCTGCTGGAAGAAAAATATTCTTGCAAGAGTTACTTCTCAAATTCACTAAATGAATTTTCATGGTTAAAATAGTTTCCTATTTAAATTGTCATCCTTTTATTTGAGAAAAGTTTTCCAAATATAGTGTCTATGTTATAGGCTCTGTGTTAAATCATGCATTGCAAACTATTCTTGGACTATACATAGAGGAACTACAAATGATTCCAGTAGAGCTGGCTAGCATTGTTACCTGAATACATTCTTTTCTTGCAACCTATAAATTAAATATAAAATACAGATTTAGGCACTGCTCATGCTGAAAGTCTTAATTAGTATTAAAAAACATTGAACATCCAGAAAAACAGAAAGCAAGTCTTCTTTACAGAATGTATCATGCATACACATGATTCACAACCATAAATGCACATACTGATACTCCTATTTGTGTATATTATACACTTATAAACTCTTAAACATTCCAGGTTCTAAGAATAATAAGTATCCATATAGTTAGGTATCTATTAAGCTCCTATTATATACCAAATAGTAAGTACATTATTTAGCTAAAAGATCACTTTCAGCAGACAGAAGATTTTGGTTTAATTGCTTATTTTACTCTTCACTAAATTTTAGTTCTTAAGAGAAGTTTTGTTAGCTAGTATTTGTACTTCAGTTTTCCCCACTTTATGTAATGGGGTAATAAGCCCTACCTCAAGGGGTTTTTCCTAAGGATTAAATGAAATGATATCTATAAAATACCTGGCACAGTAAGTGGAACATTATAAGAATTCAACAAATGTAAGCTTACTACACTCATGAGTTATGGGGAAATCAATAGTATATATAAGACATGGCTTCTGGCTCAGAGAAATATACTATCTGCTAATACAAAAGCCAAGGGAGAATCATAGGAGAACCTGAAAAGCCATTCAGAGGGGGAAAAATTCTTATTTCATTGTCAATTGAGTAGTAAATGTTCCCTCTGTACTAAAAATTAAAGGGAAGGAGAAACTGCTGTAGGATAGTTTGAGGTGGCCCACTGGAGAAAGAGATTTTATAAATCAGTAGGATTTGAGTAGGTGAAGAAAAGTAACAACTGAAGTCCTATCTAGGAAAATTAGGTCTCCCTTTTTGTTTGTAGCCATAATCTTTCAATCACTTTTACTTGTTGAACAGTAAAAGCCACAAATTTTCTTAAATATGAAGAGTCTAAAGACATTTGTTTCTCTTGAATGTGAATATGTAAATCTTTGTCAAATATTATAGTCATGGCTATGTCCACTAAAGAAAAAAAAAAACAACAACAACAGAAGAAGGGGAAAGAGAAGAAGAGGAGAGGAGAGAGAGGAGAGGAGGGAGAGGAGAGGGGAGGGGAGGGGAGGGGAGGGGAGGAGAGGAGAAGAAAGAAGAGATCAGGAGGGGAAAGACCAGCGAAAGTGGCATGGTGGTTACAGGACTCTGCTGATGATCTCTGACTAGAGTTGGTAGTTGATCTTCCTCAGCCACATTTATTCAATGACTTTAGCCAAGGATCTCTCCCTCTTTAATCCCTTGTTTTGTTCTCTGTAGGATGAGGTGGTTGTAATTCAAAATCCCAGAACCCTGTCCAGTTCTGGTGCATGTTCTGGGTAAGCCCAATTCTTCCACTGCCAGAATCTCTTAGGTGTTATGTTAGAAACTGGAACATGGGAGAGACGTTGACGACACAGTTAGAAGAATAAGCACACTAAGGGGCGCCTATGTGGCTCAGTCGGTTAAGCCTCCGACATCGGCTCAGGTCATGATCTCAGGTTCATGAGTTTAAGTCTCACATTGGGCTCACTGCTGTCAGGGCAGATACTGTCTCTCACTCTCTCTGCCCCTCCTCCACTTGCTCTCTCTCTTTCTCTCAAAAATAAGCATTAAAAAAAGCACAATGAGAAAGAGTTCACAGGAAGCACCATGAGTCACACACTATAATTTAAAATCATGTAATTGCTTCCAAAAGCAGAAAAATGTAAACAAATATAATCATGATGGCTTTTAGGACAATTAGAGAAACTTGGCTCCTCTCTGCTTAGTGGTGAACTGTGAACATGAAAGCACCAAACAAGATGCATCCATTACTAAGTTCACCATTAAAATATACTTTCACTACTTCTTACCAGGATTTGTTTCCCCCAAGGTCAGTCTCCTAGTTAATGGATTAGTTTGGCTAGATTTAGTGTATTTGGCCTCTTGAGAATGGATTAGAGGTTGCTTACTGTGAGAGGAAGGAGGATTCCCTCATCTCTTCTCCATCGCCCACCCTCCTGAGAGCAGCCTTCAGACTATTCCCTGAACCACTCAAAACACTAACAACATTCCAGTGAAGTTTACTCCATAACCACAGGTAATTATCCCCTAGGGGAAAAGGTCTGAAATTTTATGGCCTAATCAAATGTTTGTTTCTTGAGTCTCCTCCTTCCACTAGCCTATAAAACTTACAAATTGCAAACCACACAGCACATATAACTAAGTGTAGAGAAAATGATAAGATTCACTTAACGAACAGTATTCTTGTTATGGTTTCAGTGGCAGTATGGTGGTTCTCTAGTTGTCATTGGATGACCATAGAGCTCAAGTCATGAAGTATTTTTTATTTTTTCAGTATTCAGAGATATTGGAGTTTCATATTTAACCCCCATCTCTGTTTTCCTCATTATGGAAATAACTTCATTGCCCTTTCATTTCAGTATAAGCCCCTCAATTTTTTTTTACAAATAGTTTATTGTCAAATTAGTTTCCACATAACACTCAGTGCTCATCCCCACAAGTGCCCTCCTCCATGCCCATCCCCCCTCCCCCTCACATCCATCAGTCCTCAGTTTTTGTCAGCATTCAAGAGTCTCTCATGTTTCCCTCTCTCCCTTTCCCCCACCATTTCCCCCCTTCTTCTCCCCCTTGTTCCTCAGTTAAGTTCCTCCTAATCCTCCTATACGTGCAAACATATGATATTTGTCCTTCTCTGCCTGACTTATTTCACTCAGCATAACGCCCTCAAGGTCCATCCTTGTTGCTACACATGGCCAGATTTCATTGTGTCTCATTGCCATGTAGTATTCCATGGTATAGATAAACCACATCTTCTTGATCCATTC
>NW_024080932.1:656645-677015 GCF_003009895.1 Hyaena hyaena | reverse complement strand
TCAATTCTATTCCATTGGTCTATGTGTATGTTTTTGTGCCAATACCATACTGTCTTGAGGATGACAGCTTTGTAGTAGAGGTTAAAGTCTGGGATGGTGATACCACCCGTTTTGGTTTTCTTCTTCACTATTACTTTGGCTATTCGGGGTCTTTTGTGGTTCCATACAAATTTTAGAATAGTTTGTTCTAGTTTTGAGAAGTATGCTGGTGCAATTTTGATTGGGATTGCATTGAATGTGTAGAGTGCTTTGGGTAGTAATGACATCTTAACTATACTTATTCTTCCAATCCATGAGCATGGAATGTTTTCCCATTTCTTGGTTTCTTCTTCAATTTCCTTCATAAGTTTTCTATAGTTTTCATCATACAGATCTATTGTATCCTTGGTTAGGTTTATTCCGAGGTATTTTATGGTTTTTTGTGCAATTGTGAATGGGATCAGTTTCTTGATTTCTGGTTGCATAAAAATGCAACCAATTTCTGTACGTTGATTTTGTACCCTGCAACTTGGCTGAGTTCTTGGATGAGTTCTAGTAGGCTTCTGGTGGAGTCTGTCGGGTTTTCTTAAGCCCCTCAATTTTTATGTGGCATTTGGAAAAACAATATATTCCCTATTTTGATTCCATTAATCGGAATATATCTATTTTATATTTTGTTTTCAGGTTACAGATACAGACAAAGGAATATTTTCTGATTTACCAGGCTGATGGGCTCCATGTTCTGAGTCATTTCCAGAGAATGTCCTATTTCATTTGATCTCCTGGTCAGAATTCGGCATGAAATTCATAATTTAAAAAGTGTAGGCAAAGATTAGACATAAGGTGGCTGATATCAACACAAAAGAGATTTAGATATAGAAGAGAAGAGAAATGCATAGACGAATGTAAGCTTCAGTCTACACTGTGGGTTATCATTAGTAGAAATCTTTTGCCATAGGGCTGTTTCTCAGGAGATAGGAACCACAGTTTGACTGAGAAGACCTGGTAGGACTAGATAAGGTGCACAGGCAAGAATGGACATGATTTGGTCTTCATTCAGGAACTCAGAATATGGGTCACCTGTGGGCAGAAAGCAGAGACTACATTGGAAAGGGTGGAGGATTTAGATCATGATGTGGTAACTAGAAAATCCCTATTAGATTATTCTAGGCTATTGTGGTCCATGTTTTTACATGGCACAGCACCAGAATAATTCTCGTGTGACCTAAGTATGGGGTGTGTGTGTGTGTGTGTGTGTGTGTGTGTGTATTATGACATGTATATATTTGTGTTAGTGGCTTATGGGTCTGTTAAAGTCCATTGTTTCTAATGGAGGTGGAAGGAAAGGAAAAGGTAAATGGAACTTCTAATTTTATTATGTAACAACCCTAAACTTGGCACAAGGCTCAGTAATATTTATTCAAATCACACTTAATACCTATAAATAGAAAAGTATTTATTTATTTATTTATTTATTTATTTCTCAGGTGAAAAAATTAAAATTCATAGAGATTGAGTTATTTGCTCCAGGTCACTTAGTAGTCAATAAATGATGGCCTTCTGGTGCCAAACCTGGTATATCATCAATTCCAGCACATGGTATCATGTAAAACTAACTTAGCAGGATTTTTTCTAAAGCTAGGAGAGGCAGGGCTAGGACAGGCTCAAAAGTGAGAACTGTTCAAAAAGAGGGCTCCAAGGAGCCTATCTAAAATCTAGTAAAGGACAGAAGCTTTGTTAGTATGTTTGTTGGCTTCATAGTATATATTTTAAATTCAATGTGTTTTACTCTTGAAGCACATCTCAGTTAGACTAGCCACTTTTCAAGTGCTCAGTAGTGTTCTGTGGCTAGTGGCTAATGGGTTGAACAATACAACACAAGAAATTCCAATTCACTTCATCTAGGGCAGGTCCCAGGCGGCAGCGGCATCATCAACGTCGTCGTCGTCGTCATCATCATCATCATCATCACCATCATCATCATTATTTTAACCCCTGAAATGATACAGTCTTGCAGCCAGGTTTGAGAACAAGGACTTAAGAGCTTGTTTGTTCCATAGTGCATTCTCATTGCTACTTTTATCAACTTCTCCGTTTTGCTAAGCTCCCAAGTGACTGCAAAGAAAACACCACCAAAAATTTCTTAGCACATCATCGACATTCTATCATATTAAAACTCTTTCTGTGCCATTTAATGGCATGTGAATGATATAAAAAAGATGTCTTGTGAGAGCAGGGCAGACAGAGGTCATTTTAGGAAATCTGTGTCCCTTGAACTTTTCAAACTCTTGCACAAATCGTGATGACATTTAAAACCAGGTATATATTTCCAGAACGTAAAGTTAAAGTGTGGCTTTAAGAAAAAAAGAAAAAACTAGTTAGAATAAATTCATTGTTAGATACCAAAGACCCAGCCTATAGCTATATTTGAGGTATTTAAAATATTCTTTTGAATAAATCTTCATAGAAATCTGATTTTCATCTTAAGACATATGATGCACAATACATGAATTGCACCTTCAATATTATAGCTTCTTTTCAAGTCTTTCCAAGCTTCCCCTAATATTTCAGTATAAATTCCACTATGTAATGATGAACTATGGAAAGTTTCCCCTTTGCCTTTGAGTTGAAGTTGTGTTTCCCAGACTTAGGCACAAAGTCTGTTTTATACATGGGCTGTTCTTCTACTTAAAAAGAAATCACAAGGAAATGTAAATGTACACAAAAGCCATTAGTATTCCACAGGGAGGATTTGTGTTTTGTGTTTGAGGCAGCTCACATTAAATCCAAGGTCTTAACACTCCTTTGAGGCTCCTCAGGCCCCTGTGGTGACTCTTGAAAAGGCTTTTATTTCTTTAACATATGTAAATTGCAAAGGGTGAAGTCAATGTGATTTAAAGCTAACATCTCCTTAAGAGCTCAGAGGAGACAAAGCTTTATTAAATGAAATAGTAGAGGAAATTGAAGTTCCAACATTTCAATATAATGTGATCATGAAGATGAAAAATAATATTTAGTGAAATTAAAAGTTCAGATTCAGAATGTACATCACTCTTAATCTACATCAGTTCCTTTCATTTAATTTATTGGACATGCTTCGTTCCTTTAAAGGGAATTCTCAAACAAGATCTATTGGATAAAGAATTATTAGTGAGATGGCCTTGGGGGTCACTTTTTAAAATATGTTAATCAGACTTAAATGGAAGGATATTTTTAAAGAGCACATAAAGAAGTTTTACCAAACACACATGCACCTTCATAAAAGCTTTACATTGTCACTTGGCATAATACAATAATTTCCAGTGATGTTCTTAATTTTATTATTTTAAATATCTTCAAATGGAAGAATCACTTTTCTTTAAAAAGACTTAAGCTACAGGATAGATAGATCCTATCAATAGATAAGGGAGGGAGGGAGGGAAGGAGATAGATAAATTCAAACTACTCTTATTTGAAGTAACCATAGAACATAGCATTTAGTGAGAAAAAGACAAGGTTAAAATGGGTTTCCTTTAGGCTTAATGAGATATTGTTGATTTATCACCTGCATTTACCTTCTCCTGTCATGTGTCTGCATGGCCTTATATTATTAAATAGGAATCCTAAACCACCAGCAGTGTGTTTGAGTTACTGTATCATGTGTTAATGAGTGACAGAAGCCCTTTATTTCCAGGGGAAGGAAATAAAAGAAAAGAAAGAAAGAAAAAGAAAGATGTGCTTGTGTATAATAGCCTCCCTGATCACATGTATTCAAAATCCAATTAAAAAATGGGCGGAGGGTCTGAATAGACATTTTCCCAAAGACATTCAAATGGCCAATAGGCACATACAAAGATGCTCAGCGTCACTAATTATGAGGGAAATGTAAATCAAAACCGCAATGAGATATCACCTCATCCCTGTTAGAATGGCTATTATCCCAAAGACAAGAAATAAAAAGGGTTGGAGAGGATGTGGAGAAAAATGAACCCTTGTGCACTGTTGGTAGGATTGTAAATTGTTACAGCCACTATGGGAAATAGTGTGGAAATTCCTCAAAAAATTAAGAACAGAACTACCATATTATCTAGCTATTCCACTATTGGGTGTTTATCTGAAGAACACAGAAACACTACTTTGAACAAAACATATGCACCCATATGTGCATTGCAGCATTATTTACAATAGCCAAAATATGAAAGCAACCCAAGTGTCCACCAATAGATGAATGGATAAAGAGGATGTGACACACAACAGACAGACACACACAGAGGAGTATTACTCAACTATAAAAAGACATAGCTCTTGTCATTTGTGAAAATATGGATGGGCCTTGAGAGTATTATGGTAAGTGAAACAAGTCAGAAGAGGAAAACAAATACTGTAAGATTTCACTCATGTGAAATCTAAAAATAATCAAACAAACAATTAAAAGGAAAACAAACTCATAGATGCAGAGAACATTTTGGTGGTTAACAGAAGGAAAGGAGATTTGGAGGATGGTGAAAAAGGTAAAGGGGGCCAATTGTAGAGTGATGGATGGTAACTAGACTTCTGGGGTGATCACTTTTGTGGTGTATATAGATGTCAAATTCTAATGTTGTACACCTGCACTTTACATAATTAAAGCCTAGAGGAGGAACACAATACAAATAAGTATGTAATTACAAAATAGTAAATAAAAGGAAAACAATCGAAACTACAAATATGTATGATAAAATTGCCTGGCTCACCCAAGAGGAAACAGGGAAGTTGTCATTGAGATAGTGACGAGATGAGCACAGAGGACTGAGTAGGAGCTTTCAAATACTTACTAATCAAGAAGTGATTTTTTTAAGACCCAGAGTTCAAAGCTAAGACCTAAGAATCTGGAGGAATGACATTTGCACAAATGTTTACCCTACAATAAAAGGAATTTAATAATCAAAGCAATAAATGGTGTGCAATGGAAATGATGTTTTGTTTCCTTACAAAAACAGACAACAAAGTAGCATTGCTTCAAACACCTAAGGTTGAAAATCCTCTCTAAAAATATCCTATCATATCTGTGTCTATTTTGAGCCATCTTAGCTGACACTGTGTCTCTTCCCAGGTTCCCCTATAACTTAATATTATTTAATTTACTTTCTATCACGTTCACATAGAAGTCTCTTCCTTTTTTTAAGGTCACTGATCATTTTACTGATATGGACAGACACTGAAAACTTGTGAAGGAAATTAAATGGTGCTTGGAGATATATTATTTTACTAACATAGCCATTAGATTTTCCTATATATAGTTAAGCTACATATATATATATATAGCCTACATATGTGTGTGTGTATATATATATATATTTAAGTTTATTTATTTATTTTGAAGGAGAGACAGAGAAAAATGAGCAGGGGAGGGTTAGAGAGAGAATCCCAAGCAGGCACCATCAGCACAAAGCCTGATTTGCCTGGACCTCATAAACTGTGAAATCATAACCTGAGCTGAAACCAAGAGTCAGTTGCTTAACCAACTGAGATATCCAGGTGGCCCAAATATATTTTTTAAATAATGTATTCATCGATCTAGAATGCACAGTATTTTAGAAACTGTAAGCTGGGAAAAATTTTCTCTTCTTGTGTATCTTCTTTGACTGGTCCAATAATTAAATTGATATAAGAGATTAACAAGAGAAAAACTAATTTAGTAGAGACAGGAGCCCTTAAAAATATGAGACCCAAAAGCCATCATACAATTGAAGTTAATCTGCCATCCTGAGCTAAGGAGTAGGACCGGGCATGGGTTTCAAAGGGGAGGAGAACAGTTCACCAGATGATGATAAGAGCACATACATGGTAATCAGATAGATATAGATATAGATAGATATAGATATAGATAGATACAGATTATAGATATAGATATAGATATAAATATAGATATAGATATAGTTACAGATATAGATACAGATATAGATATAGATACATCTGGTAATTGTTGTCTTACTGGGCCAGGCCTCCTTTTTAAATTCTTTAGGCAGTTAAGGGAGTTTTTCCTGAATCCGCAAGATCTTGATCACCTTCAGCTGAAAATAATCCACATGCCAAAGTGGCATATTTTGAGGTACACATATCCTACTCCTTTAATATCATCTGTTATAAAGTCAAACTCCCTCACTTTTATATACAAGCACATGGCTCAGACAGCTTTCTGAGCATGTTCAAGATAATTCCACTGGTGAGCAACAGAATCAGGAAAAGAATGCTCATTTCCTGACTGGGGTCTGATGCGCTTTCCAGCTGCGGTACTGGTTTCATTCTCTTTTGGTTTGGCCCCTCTTTTCCATGGGAATAACAATTGGCGAGAAGAAGGAAGGCGAATTGCTGAGCTCTCCATGCATTTTTCAAGACTGAGACATCAGTGGCATTGATTCTTCCTAAATGGAGCACAGAGTAAGAATTTACATCATAAAAAATAAAAATAAAGATTTGGTAACTTCTTCTAAATCTACTATAATACTCAGGAAGATTGACAGTATTCTCTCCTTTTTAGTCTGTCTAACTTGTCAGAAACTCAGACAATTTAGATAAACATCATATTCTAGAATACTGAAAATCTGTATTGCAGGGCTTTTTCACGGCAGGGGGTTCAGTGTTGCTCAGAATTTAACATGTAATTGGATGAGTGTGTTTAAACTGTCAAAAGCACTCCTGTCTCCCCTATCAAACAAGAAAGAGGGGGAAAAGGAGATATGCCAAGACTGAATTCAGGTAAAAGGTAGATGCAAACAAAACCTCCCTCGTTTGCCCAAATCTTGTAGGACTCTTGGGAAATAAGCATTTGCTTTACTGACCATAGTGGTTTCTTTCTCAGTCTCTCTTGCCTTGTCCTTATCTTTCCCTCCCTAACTCAGATGCTGCTTAATTTTAGTTTCAACTTTTGTAGCATAAAATCTTCACATGGACACCAACCTCACCCCTCCACCTTCACACATATGCATACATATCTCCCAGGACATATGTAATTTCATAATTTTGTTTTTTTCTGTGTGGCTCTTGCTGCTTCTGGCATCTATAAGGACTCCCAGAGTGTGACCCATTTCTTCTTTATTATGTTTCATCCAGAAGGTAGACTATACCAGGGAAGAAGAGCATTGGGCCGAAAGTTAGGCTACCTGCTTCTGAATGCCAGGAGTACCTACAGTGATGCCTTCCTGTACAAATGGTTTAAGTCCTGGGAAGGTTTACTCACCAGTGAAATGCAATTTTAAAGCTATAGGTACTGATAACATGATAATCACTGATTAAATGGAGTCATACCAGCATAATAAAGTGACAGTAGATATCAATTTACTTTTAATTTTTTAGAATCTTGGTGTAATTCCACTTTTCCAGTGTGTCCCCATTTGCTCACTATATATTAAAGAACTCACTCCCGAGCAGTCCTCTTCACACATATCTGAATTTTTAATCCTGGACTTGCTTTACTATAAAATTCTTTTCTTAAGTAAACACTTTAAAGTATGTAGTCTTTTTTTTTTTCTTTTGCTGTTATTTTATTTTCATTTTGTTTTATTTGTTTGCTACCAACAGAAAGTTATTCAGGAAAAAGAGGAGAGGAGAGACAAGTATAACAAGGAAAAGAAATGAAAGAAATTTAATGTAAGTTCATGGGAAAGTTTAAAAGGCAGAGGAAAGCTGACAAATCAGATCTGGGACAGGACAGGAGTCTGAAGTCAGGGCAGCCCGGAAGCTTACAATAAGGACACAGGGCAGTCTGCTTATGGACTATCTGGGAGGAAGCAGCTCTAACATGGGTGACCCTTGCTTTCTCAGCTCAAAGATTCTCTGCTCCCTCCACATCTCTAGAAGAAAGAATCAGAGTTTCTAGTCATGGGTCATATGGAGAAGTTTAACCAGGAAGGTCTAGGCATTCTGGTTGCTTTTCCACAAAGACTTCAAGCATATGGGGTAGAGGGGCAATTTTCCAAAGCACGATGGAGCAGCTCACACAAGAAGATAAACGTATCCAATGCCAGCCAAATCAACAAAGTAGCACAACGGTTTTCACATGGGGTCTGCACATTTTGAGAAGTTTCATTGCTTTTAATAATAGTAGCCAGTGAAAAATTATACTGCCAAAGCTGCAAAATTACTGCTCGAGGGTGGGGGAAGAATTAAGAGTTGAATCAAGTCAAATCATCCAATGACATTGGAACAAATCTATTCATGTCACCACAGTATCTTCAAAATTCATATGCTAATTTAGGTTGTTGTATTAACATCCAGTGAACAAAAATATGTGTAAGATCTCTTGAGTATTTATGATTATGAGCTGCTAAAAACCTTACCACTAACTTGTCCAACAGCATCAGCTGCCCCGCCCCACTCTCTTCCCCGGTGCCATATATACATGCTCCTTTATTTCAGGTTTAGATAACAATTTCCTTCTCTGATACTTTAAGCAGTTTTCACAAAGCAATTCAATAATTGCAATGAGTTAATACTGAAACACCGATAATGGTGGGACTAAAATCACAACATTAATCTTCAGTTTAATGTGCCCAATTATGAGTCATTAAATGACCCCACATTTCATTTTTATATGTTTTATGAAGGTATATGGAGCTGACTTACATGTAATCTAATTTATGGGGTTTTGCTTGGAGAATTTATTTATATAGCTTTATTTTCCTTTTCTTCTCCAGAATGGTTACTAGAGTCCACTGTATGTACACAACTGGGGACAAAATTGTGATATTTAATATCTTCTACCATAATGCCTTAACATGACTGAATAGAATAGTAGGTATACACAAGTATTTATTTAGGGACCCAGTTAGACTATGAGAAAGGATTGTAGTAATTATTCTTGTTACACACACACACACACACACACACACACACACACACACAATTACAGAGTTTATGAAACTGAGTAGAGAGAATTCTACATTTGTATTTTCAGATACTCAAATTAGTTCTTATATTAGCCATACAAATTTAAGCTTTATGACTGAGATGTTATTTTCCCTATGTGTAAAGTTGGCATAATTAAAATTTCCCTAACAACATTAAAGTAATAGTTGAGAATTCAATGATCTAACATATAAAAAAAGAGACAAATACACTGTAAAGTTCTAGACATATACTATTAGTTTTAGTACTAATGGGCTTTTGGCATTTTGTAAATGAACTTCTCTAATCAACGGGGATAGAATTTTATTTCAATACACTGTTTTCAAAAGCATAGGTTTCTTTGGGAATGATTTGCCTACAAATGCACTCCAGCATTTCTTTCTCCAGTCAGCTCTTACCCAATCGTTAAAGTTCAGCTCACCCCAGCTTACTGTATAAAATTTTCCATCACTTTATCTTCTTAAACTGATGAGAGGTTTATGACAGTATAGCTCAGGATTGAGATAATCTATAATTTCAGCAATTTTAAGCATGCACTGAGAAAGCATGGAGAAACTTAAGACCAAAAACAAGGATATCTGCAAAAATGACCTTGTTTTAAAGACTGCACAAACTCTGTCAGACAAGGAGGGAATGTTCCACATTTTAACCTCAGTGGAGCATTGTCCAGAGAAATGATTGTACCAGGAGTTTTCAGAACAAGAGACAGATTGTCAGGTTTTCCAGAATGGTGTCCATAGTTGCAGGTGACACACCTTGTGGAAGGTAAGCGGATAGACTAGCAGAAGCAAGGGTTCTTAAGTAAGAAGCTGCCAGACTCAAATCTATTTACTTTTGAAGTTGTAGGTGGTTTAATCTCTTTTAGCAGCATTAGTTTTGTTTATAAAATGGGAATAATGCCTACTTAATATCACATAATTAAATGGAACAACACATGGTTAGACAAAACACACACACAAACATACATACACACTCACAGTTATAATAATACTGATAACATCTCTTCTCTGTGTACCACAGAGACCTAAAGCACTGACTGGCCTAGAAGGATGCAATTCCAGGTATGCAAGACACACATGAAGAACCAGAACACAGACTAAGCAGCCTGATACTAGGACTGCTACTAAATTTTTATAACTTTGCAAATATTTAAGTCTTATCTACCGATGATTACAAACTCAGACACTTTTCTAAAACCATTTTCCCTTTTTCAGCTCCTAGCACCCCACCCTCTTCCTCTGCTTTTTTTTTTTGCTTTTATTTATTTTTTTTATTTTACAAATAGTTTATTGTCAAATTGGTTTCCATATAACACCCAGTGCTCATCCCCACAAGCGCCCTCCTCCATGCCCATCTCCCCCCTTCCCCCCACATCCATCAGTCCTCAGTTTGTTTCTCAGCATTCAAGAGTCTCTCATGGTTTGCCTCTCTCCCTTTCCCCCACCATTTCCCCCCTTCTTCTCCCCCATGGTCCTCAGTTAAGTTCCTCCTAACCCTCCTATACGTGCAAACATGTGATATTTGTCCTTCTCTGCCTGACTTATTTCGCTCCCTCTGCTTTTTTTTCTTAAGGGTTGCTACTTACAAAGCAAATCTGTCTTTGCAACGTACTGCAATTGGTCAAACATTGCGCTGTTATTGACAATTCAAAAGAACTTTGTTCTCAAGAACTTTTTATTCTCGCTGTAAAGACAAGAACAATGCACACAAATTAACAGAAAATGTAGAAAACAAAAATGCTAAACTTTTTATTCAACCAGAGAATTAATTAATTTTTAAGGATTTAATGAGGTTCTATTACTGGCTAGTTGATATCAATCAAATATGAATGCTTTAGATGGCATAAAAAATAGGTTGAACCCTTGAAATAATGACTGGAAGTAAATAATGCTCAATTGTTAATTGTTATTTTAATAAATTAATATATTCATAAAGCCTTTTGGAAAACATCGTGAAGGTTCATATAAAGAAAGGCTCAAACATAAATTATATATTTTGGTCAATGATAGACAAAAAAAAAACTATACACACAAACACATATAGCACATTTATCATGTATTTTATTTTTACTTTATTTATTTTGAGAGACAGAAAGAGTGTGTGCAAGTGGGGGAAGGGCAGATAGTGAGGGAGAGAGAGAATCCACAGCAAACTCCGTATTGTCAGTGCAGAGCCCCATGCCCGGGTTTGAACTCACAAACATGAGATCATGACCTGAACAGAAACCAGGAGTCAGACACTTAACTGACTGAGCCACCTAGGTGCCCCTATTATAGAAATTTAAGTTAGGTGTCCAGCAATGATTACATCATCATATATTCAACCATAACACCATTATTCAGATGTTAACATTACGTTTGAAGTAACTGGGAAATAGTGTATAAAATAAAATTTGTATCTCTGATTTTTTCATTGAACTTGATATTCCATTTCTGCTGCTATTTGGATTCTATACTATTGTATATGTCTATGTAAGAACCAGATATTTTTCAGGAAATAAGTAGGCATTAATCTGGATAAAAAATTAAATCTATGGTGTCACATTTTGTCGATGTTATTTAAATATTCATATTTTCATTCATTCTATTTGTTCTGTACTTTATCTTATAAAATATAAATTATACAGATATTTTATGTTAATGATTACACAGATTATATTTTTTTCATCAGCTCTGCCGAAAATACTAAAGAGGCAGACTATATCCTACATTTGATGTGACTAAAACACCAGAGAGAAATTCAGTAAGTCTCTCCACTTCCCCAGCACAATCCAGCCTTTTGTCTACAGTGAAACTCCATTAATGCACCTTTCCCAACCTATATATTGATTCCTTGAACACCAATTTCATGCAGAGACCCAAAAGGTAGAATTTTATTTGTGCCTGAAAATATGGATTTTGTACAAGACAAACCTTTCAAATCATGAAAGGGAACAATGGATTCATTAACTGACTTGCATTCTAAAGCATTAGGTATTTTATTTTAAAGATGTCTTACACAATGTTGTGATATAGTGTCTTCAAGTGTTTATTAATAATGATGGAATGAGTAATCCCTTACATTAATACAATGCTTTACAGATTAGAAGGCGCACTAACATCTTTGATTTCATGTAATTCTTGGAAAGTACCTTGTAAAGGAGACAATATTAATTATATTTATTTTATCTGGAAGCAAATTGAAATTTATTGAGGTTAAGGTAATACCAAAACTTTCACAGAACTGGAGAGGCTGACACTTAATTTTGAATTAACCCTGAACTGCAGTAGCCCCCTTTTTCCCCTACTACAATATTTCTCAAACTGTGATCATTTATCAAAGGCAAAAAGGAAAATATGTTGCTATCCTTATTTCCATATAGTTAAGATATGCATTTAAATAAAGTAGTTATAAACTCCTTAAAATTTTAGTTTGCATAAAATTACAAAACCAAGAATCATGCATAAAATACTGAAATAATTTGAAAGATAACTATATATTCAACACAATTCAAAGTAAAAAAAAATTATAATTTGGTGGAACTAAATTATTGTTCAGATTGTGAAAATAACATCAACTGCTAAGATAAGATTCTTTTGGATTTGCATAGCATGTATTACCGTGTCTGCCATGTCAAGACTTAGTGCTTCTTGAAATTTCCTTTTTTGAAATAATGGAGAAACTTTTATTTGATTCAGCTCAGTATGCATTGCTTCTAGCTTTACTTGGAGTGATTGGGTCACCTATTCATTAAACTTACTTCTGCTCTTTGTTCATTAATCAAGTGGTACCATTGATAAGTGATCATAAATCCAAATGCAAATATAGGCGCTGAATTCTCTAGATGGCACTCAGTTACAAAGTGGTCATTCACAGAACTCAGAGTATGTTTATTTGTTTATTAATTGCAATCAAAGTGAGTAAAACACATAAAAACAACCTGCAGCAAACTTGTGCACTCTGAATAACGTTTGCAAAAACTTTAGAGATTAATGGATACATTTAAGAATGTTTTACCAGGGGCACCTGGGTGCCTCAGTTGGTTGAGCATCCAACTTTGGCTAAGGTCATGGTCTCACAGTTCGTGGGTTCGAGCCCCACATCAGGCTATGTGCTGACAGCTAGCTCAGAGCCTGGAGCCTGCTTCAGATTCTGTGTCTCCTCTCTCTGCCCCTTCCCTGCTCATGATTTGTCTCTCTCTGTCTCTCAAAAATAAATAAATTATTTTTTTTTGTTAATTTTTTTTTTTTTTTTAAGAATGTTTTACTATACAGAATTTCCTTGTTGTGGAGCAAATATTCAGCATTTTCTTGTGTCAGGCATCATATCGGTACTTATGTTCTTGGAACACTTCAGTAATGTATGTATTATCTGAACTTCACTAGTAGGTGGAATGAGGTCAGGAGATGAAAACATGCTCAAGGTTGCTAGAAACCTTGCCGGAACTAGGGTGTTGACCCAGATTTGTTGGAACACTGACCCTACATTCTTTTACCCAGTCTCCTCTAAGCATGGGGACAGTCTGTTTCATTGACCAAAAACAATCCTGATTTTAGCCAAGATCCAATAATACATCTTAATAAATAGGAGAAAGCAAATAAAAACCAAAACAAAACTTGGGGCGCCTGGGTGGCTTAGTCGGTTAAGCGTCCGACTTTCCGACTTTCGCTTAGGTCATGATCTCGCGGTTTGTGGGTTCGAGCCCCGCGTCAGGCTCTGTGCTGACTGCCAGCTCGGAGCCTGGAGCCTGTTTCAGTCTGTGACTCCATCTCTCTCTGACCCTCCCCTGCTCACGCTGTCTCTCTCTCCTAGAAATAAATAAAACATTTAGGAAAAAAAAAAAAAACAAAAACAAAACAAAACAGAAAGCCCTCAAAACAACTACTGATGCCATGTTAGTGTAGCACTACCTAGGTAAATGAAAGACTTTATGTAGACTGCAAGGCAACTGAGTAAAGGATACAGGTTCAAGTAAAATCAAGATCAGTATTTATCAATGTTTAGGAACTACATTTCTTTGAAATGCTTAAAATAATAGGTCTAGGTTTTGCTAGCTGGAATATTTATCTCTGTATTTAAAGGTATAGGTAATGCAACATCTGGAAAATGTTAAAGTGAACCTTGTAATTTTAGCTATCTGTAGTCATTAACAGCATAAAATGTCCATATTCAATGTAATGAATATTCCAATTCATGTACACGCATGTATTGATTGAAAAATTAATAGAAAAGCATACAGAAGGACAATGCTTTCACCCATGATTGATAATTTTTGGTCAGAACTTTAAAATAACATAAGAGTTATGTATTTACAAAGATACAAGACTATGAAAATTCTTATACACTATATTTGTGTTAAAAAATAATCTGGGTCACTCAAATAGAATATAGAATAGAATGTTTTTGTGCATAACAAGAAATCACTAAGTTTTCTGGATAATTAATTTTCATTTAAAGTATCTTGATTACTGTAAATATTTCTGATTCTCATCCCTTTTGTTTCAGAAAGATGAATATGCATATTTGTTTTTTTATATTACATAATATACACATTACAGGGATTTTGTTTTTGGTGTTTTTGTTTGATGTTTGTTTGTTTTGGTCTTGCTCTTTTTCAGATCTGTTCCTATGCCCACATGGCTGATTTCTTCTTGATTTTATGACTCACAGTGCTTGTACTGACCATATGTTGGCATAAGCCCAGAGACATAGGCAAGCATGACACCCTCTATTAAGTTAGTAAAGATGAAGAGACATTTCTTCCTCTTTTATCTAGCAATCAAATATTCTTGTCATTCCTGGATAACTTTTCATAAGCTCATCCTGTTAGCATTGTTCATACACATTTTAGCTTTCTTCCCTCCAAATTGAGATGAGAGGGTGATTTGAATATTCATTTTATATTTTTTCTTCAAACTGTATTGCTAATATATTTTTTACTATAAGTCTTTTTCTGTTTACTTAATTTTACTGTTTCTAACTTTGATTTCTTTTTTGCTAATTATTTTCAAGTACATTCTATGACATTTTCTCTTAATGATATCAAATATTTTCTCATATAAGTGGAAATTTGGGATAGAGGTAACTTTGTGTCAGTAAATGATAATCATTCAATTGTTGGTCCAAAGATTGGAAATCCTACTAGTAGTAATTTGTTAAAGTATATATTTTCCCACTTGATTGTCAAACTAATATAACCAGATACTATGCATATGATATTAAGAGCATGGTATTTCAAACATACTTTGGTATTCTGTAAATCTTATTTTGACAGGTATAAATGGCTTTTTATTCTTTATCAATTTATTTATTTGCTCAATCTATTCAATCATAGCTATTCATCAAAGCTTTATTTCTGCTTTTGTAAAAATGATTCTTCAAATGATAATTTATTTTGAGCTGAGGTGCATCATTTCAAAACACTGAGAAGTTTCTTATGTTTTGTTTTAACTCTGCAGTAAGAGTCATGTTTTCTTTTGTTTTTTTTTCCTTAGCCCCTACCTGCCATGTAGCGTTTGTTGATTAATAGTATTTCTAAGAGTGAGTAATGTTCCTACCATCATGTCAAGTTGGAATTTTATTCTGTACAATGGCCTTATAAATACCTAAGATGAGGGCAATTTGTTATTTCCCATCTTTTCTCCAGGATGAAGATTCTTGGGTTTCTGATTTCTACTTCATTTGCAATTGTTATCATTTTAATATGCATATTCTTTAACTTCATTATAACTCTCTTAAAAAGTAATTCACAGAAATAACCTCTATCAGCTAATATCTGTTTGCTTGCCTTGAAGAAGAATGAGATTCTACCTCTAGTATTCTAGAAATTATATTATTTTCATGAATCCAATATTTGCTCTGTGTTTTATTCTTTTCTGTCATAAAAGCAAGGTCTCTCTCCCAAATAGTGGCACTAATTATCTCGCACAACCAGATGCACATTTCCTAATCCAAGAAATGGTTATCTCACTACGAATTACTTGAGACAGTCACACCCACAATCTCAGATGCACTTGGAAATCTCTGATATTATCTCTACTTTCTAACTGTCTCTTCCCTTTATTCAATACCAAGTAGAAGTAAATAATTGAATGTAGTCCTTAACTCAATCAGTGCTTCTAAAGTCTGATTAATATAAAACTTGGAGTCATTAATGCATTCTAGGCCTACAAATTCTGCCTACCTTGGGCAGACTTCCAGATCATCATCTATCATTGCTGCCATGTTTCCTTGTAACTTTCCATTATAATCATATTATATTTCATCTTATTTCAAGTATAATCATAGGTGAAACTTCTGGATTTATTAAAGTTAGCTTAATCATCTTGATTCACTCTGTATTCAGTTCAAACTATAAATGAATATAGAAGTCTTTCAATAAATTATAGCTATTATTATTAGTATTGGTATTAATTTCCTCTAAATTCCTATTACATCTCAAGTCAAATTTCAAGATGTTCTACATTCATACCCTTTCCAAAATTATTTTAGTTTATGTGTTGGTGCTGGGTAGAAGTTGAGACTATAATGGAAAGCAAGTCCCTGAATTCTTGGCAGGTAAAATTCTCAAGCATACAAGTCAGTGTGTAATTACTAAGACAAGTAAAATGAAGTAGAAGCCTGTGGTTCTGTGATAATATATAAAAGAATCAGATGTATAATGAGGATTTGGGCAAGGTTCTCTTGAGAAAGCAGCATTTTATCTGGCACCCAAAAGATGAAAAAGAGTTAACTAGACAAAGATGGGTTTTCCTATACAAAGAAGTGTATCATAGAAGAGATGATGGATAAGCTTCTGAGGCAGGTGACATATCCTGTGCATAGTATCAAAAGGAAAAAATATGGGGGCACCTGGCTGACTCAGTAAGAACATGTGATTCTTGATCTTGGAGTCCTGAGTTCAAGCTTCACATTGAATGTAGATATTTCTTAAACAAATAAATATTAAGAAGAAAAAAAGAAGTAAAAGACCTGGGCAAGTGGATTGGTAGAACTAAAGTTCTAGGAGTACCCAGTAGACAATGAAAGGATTAAATGACCATGTTAAGGACTTGAGGATTTACCTAAAGAGCAATTGGAAGACATTACATAGGTTTGCACATGAAAGTGGAACACTGGGATTTGCATTTTGAACAGATAATGAACTGGAAAGTGGAGTGTAGTGGGGGAGTAGAAATTCAGGGAGATGAGTTAGATGTAGGTATCCTGGAAATAATCTTATGCAGAACTAACATGATGACAAATGGGAGAAGTGGCAAAAGTACATACAGATTTGAGACAATTATGTATATTTCAAAGAACTGGGAACACATCTCTTTTATGTTCACATCTGTGAACATAAAATAGCTGGTCTCATGAACAAATTTAATAACCTGCTGGTTACCACAAGTTACATAAATGAATAAATGAATAAACATGTATACATATTTATTTTTGTATGAATTTTATAATTACACATGCATGTATGTATGTTTATATTCTGAATGGGCCTTATACGTTGAAAATCTCTGGCAACCTTGATAATCACCTCAGAGTCTACAAAACCTTAAACATGAAATTTTGCAGTAAGTTCACACAAGTAAGAAGCTAATACTGTCAGTTGATGAATCAGGCATGTCACATGTCAAGTTCTGTCAATAGCAGAAAAGACTAACACTCCCTCCCTCACTGCTTAAACAAGCCTAATTTGAATGGAATTTTAAAAGCACAAAGATAAATTACCTTGACTAGAAACCATAATTAAATTGTTCTTATAAATGATTAAGTCAATGGGAAACAAAAGGGAAATGTCTGTAGAATTTTGTAAGCATGTATGGATAAAATGGAAATTTATTTTTTGCAACCCCCAATTGATAACATTATACTCTCCCAAATTATTAATAATTGCTGACATGTAACAATAGTTTGCTCTATGTCAGGCAGTAGAGTAATGTCTTTGCATACATTATCTTAACTTAATGCTCAAAACAATCCAGTGAGGTTATTTTTCAAACCTATTTTTTCACACGAAAAAAGAAGTTAAATGATTTGCTGATGGCTATAAAGTTTGAAGTGATGGGGCGCCTGGGTGTCTCAGTCAGTTAGGTGTCTGGCTCTTGATTTCAGATCAGGTTGTGATCTCACAGTTTGTGGGATTGAGTCCTGTGTTGGGCTCTGCACTAACAGCACAGAGCCTGCTTGGGATTCTCTCTCTCTTCTCTCTCTGCCCCTACAGGCCTTGCACATGTGTTCTCTCCCTCTCAAAATAAATAAATAAATGTTAAAAAATAAAAGTTTGTAAGTGATAAAGTCAGTATTTAAATAATATTAAAAACCCATATTTTCACTCTTGTACAATATTGTTTTCTACTCCATGGCTCAGGAGTTCTTGACAGTTGTTCATATGGAAGTGAGTAGTTTCCAAGAAGGTGTGTGAACCATGCATTTGTGGTTTTCATCCATTCAATAGGAACTATTTTTACCATGTTCTTTTCTGGGAACTTAGCAGCAAGTGTGAGAAACACCAAGTCTGCCATTCTACAACTTGCAGACCAGTAAGGAAGACAGAAAATTGAACAAGAATTAGTAGTGAAATATGATAGGTGCACTTGGGTGGCTCAGTCACTTAAGCCCCCGACTTTGGCTTAGGTCATGGTCTCATGGTTTCTGGGTTCTAGCCTGGTGTCAGGTCCTGTGGTGACAGCCCAGAGCCTAGAGCCTTCTTTGGATTATATGTCTCCCTCTCTCTCTGTCTGCCCCTCCTCCACTCATGCTCTCTCTCTCTCTCTCTCTCTCTCTCTCTCTGTATCTCTCAAAAATAAACATTACAAAAATGAAATATGATAAACATTATAAAAATGAAAGGACAGTGAACCCTAGAAATTAATAGCTGAACCAAATGTTCTAGTCATTTTAGGAGGAATAAAAATGAACCATTTTTATAGACACTAAATGGATAAGGAGGTATCAAGCAAAGATGAGGGAGGCAAAGGAGTTTACATAGGCTTTCTGGTGAGAGTGAATAGGTCATGTTTCAGGAAATAAAGGAATGTATTGTGGCTGGAGAGTCAGTGAGGGAGAATGCAAAGTGACTTAGTAAACTAATTCAAGCTGTAAAAGACAATGTCAGTCATATAAAGAACAGACCATATCCTAAAACAGTGGGAACCCATGGAAGCAGGGATAATATTTTTAGAAATATAAGGCTCAGACTGGGTGTGTTATGCCCAATGAATGGCATTTGCAGAGCATAGAAACTGAAGCAAGTTCATCAGATGTGTGGTTGATAAACGATATTGTTGAGAAAAGTATAGTGATGTAAGCTAAGGATTGATAATTAGGCTGGAGAGAAAGAGCATTTGAAAGATATTTCATGAATAGTTTTATGGTGGAGTAAATGTAGACTAAGGGGAAGACCTTCAGATCTCTGCATTGTGTAAATCACTCCATGGTGGTGTTACGCACCAGCATGAAAAATGGCAAATAGGAAGAAAATGATTACAAATTTATTTTTGAAATAACTAAGTTTAAAGTAATGAAAGTATGCCCAATGGCATATATCTCCAGTAGACATTGGACAAATAAGCCTGGAGGTAAAAAATATGTCTCAGTCTTACCAGAATGGGGCATAATAATGACACACATAATAGATCATGCCTGGGACCAAGACTGCAAGTTAACTAGATGTCTTAGAATTAGGCAGGGTTACAGTTCTAATTTCCCATAAAAAAAAAACAAATGACAAGGAAGCTAGCCTTCTGTACAAAGTATAGGTCGGCTTTAGTTACAAAGAATAATATTACAGAATAGGAAGGAGAATATAGCAAATCTGGCAGAAATCTAATCTTATGGGTTGATCCAATGTGTGGAGAGGAAAAGAAGAAATATGTTTTGGGGAATTAAAGGTCAACTTTGGGGAACCCAAGATGATTTGACCCCAGAGGATGTTTGGTAAACAGTTTGGCAGGGAGCTTAATAATGCTTACTTGACCACTACATTTCAAATTTGGAGAGAAACATATGGATCCTTGGGTAGGAAACATATTAGTCCTTAGAGTATGAAGAGAATTAGTAGCCATACTAATTACATGAGTATCATTTAATATTCTAGAGATTAGTGAAGAACCAACCTTTCAGGTTGAGAGTTCAGTGAACTTCGGTTTGAGAAGCCTAGGTATGGCAGAGGGGAGGTTTTTACTCAGGAACTTCCCTTTATGTGGTTATTATGTATCATTTAATATTCACAAATGAGAAAATTGATGCCCTAGAGGTCATCATGTAACTTGGCCTAAATTATACTGCTCATGAGGTACAGCACCAGTATTTGGGCTTAGTGGAGAATGTTACCCAATATTGGCAATAGTTAAAACCTAAACTTCTAGGATAGATCAAGAAATAAGATTTGTTTGGAAAGTTTCTTCTCCCTCAATCAGGTAGACTTCTTTGAAAACTTAGGCTATGTTTCCTATAGCCACATATCCTTCCATATTCAAGAAGAGCTCCTCAAAACCTATATATATATATATATATAGGTATATATATATATATATACACCTATATATATATATA
>NW_024080932.1:589944-655860 GCF_003009895.1 Hyaena hyaena | reverse complement strand
TATATATATATATATATATATATATATACACCTATATATATATATATATATACACAGATAAATTATTCTCATTCTGGGGGAAGATGTGTAATTGTGCCATGAAATGTTATACTCTTATAAAGTGACAGAGATTTAGGGATTCTTTGTTATGCAAAGTATGCATATATATAAATATGTTATTTATTTTCATATCGTGTTTTGACCCTTGTTCTATGATATTTTGTCAAGGTTTGCCCTTTACATATTGATTCAGGTTAGGGTATTCACAATAATAGACCAAAAAAAAAAAAAAAAAGTATATCCCTAGGTAAATAAATAAATAAATAAATAAATAAAAGGAAGTCTAACTTGAGTAATGAAGATTCATTTTTCTTGCTTTGGAGAGAATTTTAATTTTATCTGTTAAATTCTAGCTGACTGACAGGCCTTATATTTTATTATTTTACAGATGAAGATACTGAAGTTCATAGATATAATTTATCCTATTTTTATAAATGAAATTTTCTTTTTGTTTGTACATATGATGGAAAAAAAGAAAAAATAAGAATATATTGCCCATTTAGAGATGATATTTGGAGTGTCTTACTAATATGTCACTGAGTTACAGGTCCTAACTTTACTTGGACAACTATGTGTAGAGGGAATTATGTAGCTGCTGGATAGAGATCTTATACTTGTTCATGGCTCACCAAGTTATCCATGTGCATTTTCTAATTTCCCAGGCAGCTGGGTTGGGGCCATGTAACTAGTTCTGAATTATGCACTGTAATCTAAAATAGTAGTACCAGTCAATCTGGAACAAAGACTGTTTCAAGGAATCTTGCCTTCTGCATCTTTCTTCTTTTGTCTTGGTAACTTTGAACACTCTGTGTTATGGAATGCATGAGTACAGCATGGAGGTAGTCCAGATACCTGAGTAAACAGTGTGAGTCACAAGAGAATTTATTCCCATTCTGGGGGAAGACATGTAATTGTGCCATTTAATGTTATACTCTCAAAATGACAGAGATTTAGGGATTCTTTGTTATGCAGAGTAGTCTATCATATCTTGACATAAACTTCAGCTGCACAGCAACTCACCCTGAGATACATTAGGAAGCCACAGTGAGTAACAAGGCAAAGAGGCACACAGTGTGCATTCAGACAAGATGGGCAGAGGAAAGTTACAGCTATTTCAAATAAAATTCATTTCAGAGTTATGGAATGAGGCCAGAGGAGTGGTAGCTATCATATATTGGGTTCTCAAAGAAACCTACTCTTAGGTGGGTATTTTAATGCAATAAGTTTAGTGGGGAGTCCTCTCAGGATTAGCATTATTGAAGAAGTAAATAAAGCAGGATTGAACAAAGGGAGATGTACCGCAATGCAGTCAGAACATTTTCCTGCCATTTTAAGCAGGGCACTTTTGAGCTGGAATAAGTTTTCAGACATTCTTGAATCTTGAGTCAGGACCAGGGGGCCAGATCTTTACACCCCACATAGATTCATAAATTGATCCCCCTGGAATGGGATGTGACTTTGGTCAAGGCAAATCATTTCAGCTGATGTCAGGTTCTCAAGAGAATTAGCTGAGATTTCTCAACTCATGCAACTCTGCCGCTTTGGGTCCACTGCAGGGTTGGCCATGGAATTGAAAATAGTAGGCATTAATGTGAGCTTAGGCTTCTCATGTGGACACCTCTTTATACCCAGGTAAGTTGAAATACAAAGATGCCTAATAAGTCTGACTTTTTTTTGTTCATATGTATATGTGTTTATTATTTTTTTTAAATATTGACCAAACATTTGGATATTGTAGTATCTAGCGGTTTGGTATTATGTTTGAAGACTTTCTTGCCCAATATTTTCAATTATTTGGAAACTATATGGACTTTTTAATTCCATCATACAGCTAAACATGAGCTTCTACATGTGACTTTTTAGTGTATGAGAGAAAGTAGGCTCAGCATGTTTTCCTTAATGAAGCTTTCTCTTCAGTTCCTCATTCTAACTGCTGACACAGATCACTATCCCTCCCTTCTACCATCTCTTTAGGATAATCAATCTCTCTTTCTCTTTGAGAAAAGTATTAATATTTAATTGGAAAAACTCTTAAAATGTTAGGAAAATATTAAACCAAGCACTGAATAATGCCCAGGAGAGTAGGCAGCTTGATTTGTGCAATGAAGTTTAGTTGTTCATTTGCATTTTTTTCTAATAACAGTGACCTACTAAGTGGATCTTTTTCATGTTCCTTTTTGGAAGTAAAGTTCTATTGAGTAAGAAAATAAGTCACAAAAGGGGATGTCAGTTTACATTTCTGTTCCAAAGTACTCTTTGAAATAGTGCTTATTTGAACACATTAAATTTGTTCCTAGAGTATTCAGGTCATGCATAATTAAATATGTAGCTTTTAGCAATTTTAGTTCTTCCAAGATATGTTATATACTACACATTCATAGTTTTGAGTGAATATTACTGTTTCATGCTTCCAGATGTCTCTGTAATTTGCTATTCAAAGGTTAATGTTATGCAAGTATTGAAGGTCAAGATTTAGTGGAATTTTCAATGATAAAATGTACGTGTTTTAACACATTCAATTGTGAAAAAATTTTGGCAAAAATGTATTCAGAGGATGTTTCAAGATTAAGAAGGTTTAATGGCTATTTTAACATATGAGATTCAATGTATTTTATTGATGATTCTGAATTATTTATATTACCTAGGTTATAAGTGAGAGGAGAAACATAAGTTTGGAGGTCAGTCCATGTCCATGGACAGTAGAATTTTTCACATCTACATAGAGATTATTGTCATGTTTCAGCAGGAATTTTTGGTGTAGACGGTGATTTTTTAAACCTACAAAAATCCCAGAATACGATATGCCATACAAAACTCTCCATATATTACTAATAACAACAGAAAGCATAATGACAACAGTTAGCACTTAGGTAGTGCCTACTATGTTCAGGCAGTATTTATAGTGTGTTCACACGCTTGTATTCCTTTCCTCCTCACAAAATAATAACTGATTTTCATTTTATCCTCATTTCATAGCTGAAAATTTTCAGGCAGACAGAGTCCATGAATTGTCTGAGGTCACATGCGTAGTAGGAGGCATTGTAGGGCTTTTAAGTCAGACACAGGTTTTAAAACCTAGTGTCATGAAGAGTGTGATATACTACCTCTTAAAATATGGATTTACATATTTATATGCATAAATTTTATTTCATACAAAGAATGCTCTTCAGTTTAGGACAACTTACTAATTTATAGCCCTTGCCTCCCAAACATAGCATAGCAGCTCATTCTTTTATGACCTTTCCTCTCTTATACAATTATGATAGTCACCTGAGGCCCATAAGAATCATGGAAAACAGATTGGATATTAGAGATGAATTGACACTATGAAGTATTTCTGGCAGAAAATTCCACATGGTAGTAGTAATTTGCTATTTCAATTTTTATGTTTCGAAGATAAGGGAGCACTTTTTAAATGTATCTCCAGAAATGAATAGAGTCTTGATATATGGTACCACAATAAATGTAACTTTTTTGAAATACCATCATTCTGAAGGTTCTTTATTTCCTAATTTGGGACATCACATAATTGCACTGAGATTCAGCAAGGGAAGGCTTAACAAGAGAAGATAATGTAAGGGTGGGCCAGAAATTAGTTCTGATTTACTAATTACATTCAATTCACTCCTTTGCCATTGCCACATTACAAAATCTACACAAATGGGAACTCCCATGAAATCATATGGCACCAGGCAAAGCCACCGATCATATCTTTAAAGAAAGAGATGAGCACACACCCATGTGTACCTGCATGTACATACACACACACCCTTAATGTATTTTGTATAACGTAAAAAAAGTACTTTTTCATGAGTCCCTGATGAGATATAAAGGATCCACATGTCTTCAACAACATTAGGAGAAATATTGTTTCACTTCTGAAAGCTAAAACCATCACAATTATATATGATCAAAAGATATTTCACCCCAGGAAAAATACTGATTTATTACAAAAGACTTAAAAGGAAATTCACAGTACCCCAGAGAGGCAACCTCAACCTTGTTAGCTCTTGACTTTGAACCACTGTTTGAAAATCAAATCAATTAAAGATCAGAGTGGCCTATGATTTGGAACTCATGACCACCAATGTGTGATCGCTTGTTGAAGGAATGTGTATCAGTCCCAAATCCATTAGGATTCATTGAGTTTCTGTTATTCAAAGAAATCTTTTTTCTCTGTAGTGAATGTTTACCTAATGTTTCTGATGGATAAATGTGTGTTTCTTTAATTCAGAGGAGTTTACCTCTCACAATTAGATTTGTGACACTAATTACTTGGATTCATTTTATTTCTCTTCCAAAATTATTTTTTAAATAATTAGCATGTTCTACCCATTATAACACTAAATGAAACAATATTTTAAGTCATAATTCAGCAACTATTTGTCTGAAGGTTGCAGGCATGTGGGTAGCTCAGTCAGTTAAGAATCTGACTTTGGTCCAGGTCATGAACTCAGTTCATGAGTTTGAGCCCCATCGCTGGCTTGCTGCTTTCAGTGCAGAGCTCACCTCAGACCCTCTGTCACTCTCTCTCTGCCCCTCTCCTGCTGTCACTCTCTCTCTCAAAATTAAATAAGCATTAAAGAAAAAGTCTGAAGGTTGCTTGTAGTAGGAGAACACATCTCAGTTGTCAGAGCTTCTCCCTACTCTAGCCTCAAGTAACTGCCATCCCTCTCACAGCCAGGTAGCTCTAGAACTTGCATATCTCTGGAAATACACGGAAGTGGGAATGAGAAAACAGTCAGGAGTAGACTTCCAGAAACAAGTTGATATGCATTGACATATATGAGGAGAGAATGAAGAGTCTACCTGGGAAAAGTGGAGAAGAGTAGTGGGGTGAGCACACACACACAGCACACATGGACTTTTCAGGGAGACATGTGGTAATTCTGCATAGACAGGAAGAGATAGGGATGTGACTGGGTGCTGGAAAAGAGATTAGGGACAGCTGTTTTGTCCATAAATTGGACTTGCAGGTATACATGAACAGAAAGAAATTTTGAGACATATTTTTACCTCAAAAATGGAATTCCCTATTTGCATTTTCTGAGGGATTGTTTTAAATATTCAAATGATTTTTGGGCTCTTCCAGAATGGTCAAGAAATGTATTTACTTGGATGCATCACCTTAAGTCTATTGAGCAAAAAGCAGATCATTACTGGATGTCTACTTGGCTTATCTTTGGGCACTGGGGTCTTGGATGCAATAGCTAGGATACATTAGATGTATATCTATTGCATTATTTTTGTACCTTTGCTCCTAAAAGCTGTCCCAGAGGTTTGTATGGTAATAAGTGTTATTTTGGTGGGAAAGGAAAGATATAAAAGGGAAGAAGGAAGGAAGACAACCTTTTAACAACTTTCTTTGATGCAAAAGCTTTTCACATGTTCTTCAACATTTCAAATCTATAAGAGGTAAATAATATATGCAATATTTCTCGAAGTTAATTACCAACTATGACAACACTCTGTTTATATGTGTGTGTATGTGCATGTGCATGTGTGAAAGTAGTGTCATACATGGCATGTGAGATATTCTTAGGATTGACCTTTACTACTATTGTTTTTAATGTCTTTTTATTTTGAGGGAGAGAGAGAGAACACACATGTGCATGCAAGCTGGGGAGGGGCAGAGAACAAAGGTGAGAGAGTATCTCAAGTAGGCACCATTCTGTCAGTGATGACCCCTACACACGACTTGATCCCCAAACTTTACTGCTATTTAACTCAGAATGCCCTAAAACAGCAAGCACTCTTTTTTGTATGTTTGGTTTTGTTTTGTTTTATTTTTGATTTGCTTAGTTGGTGTTTTTTGTTTGTTTGTTTGTTTTTTTTGTAGAAAGACTGAATTCACATCTCAGATACAAACTATATTTGTTTTACAAAACAGTAAGCTTGAAAAGTTTATATGTATGTGCCTGTACATATACATACACACAAGAATAGTTGCATTTAGTGTATCATACAGATCCTGTGCATTCCAGAGCCAGTCTCCAAAGGAAATAATACTCATACATTTTTGCTCCTTCATTTTCCACCTGCATGTTTTTATTTCCACATATAGAAGTCTGACAGTTCTTCCCTCATTTCTGAATTTTAGATTGTAAAAGCAAACGTTGTATGTACTACAGCTGACCCTTGGACAACATAGCTTTGACGCATGCAGGCCCACTTACACTCGGATTTTTTTCTCTAACTACAGTATGGTACCGTAAACATATTTTCTCTTCCTTATGATTTTCTTCATAATATTTTATTCTGTCTATCTTACTAGACAAAATAGTACAGTATATAAATACATAACATACAAATACATGTTAATCAACTATGTTATTGATAAGCCTTTGGTCAGTAGTAGGCTTTTAACAGATAGCTTTTGGGAGTCAAAAATGATATGTGGATTTTAGATTGTGCAAGAGTTGGCATCCCTCACACCGGGGTTTCTCAAAGGTCTAACTGTATTTCATTAGCTTTGGCTGCTTTTGTGTGAATTTATAAAGATATTTGCAGTGTTGTCATATACAGTGAAAACTGAGCCTTTGTTCTACTTTTTTTTTTTTTTTTTCTTCCCCCATTTAGGACCATCTCTCTTACCCTGTTCTATATAATGCAGGATGCTACTTTCATCTCAGTGCTGTGAGAAACAGTTCTGTTCTAGGTCTGGCTCTTTGAAAGGATGGAATTCTCTTCTATGTTTTGTCAAGAGATCAATGTTCTAGCAAGAGTGCAATTTGATAAAACTTTCCTCACTCCACAATTATGGGCTACATACCATATACAGGGTCTCTTTCCAGCTAATCCAGGCATTTCTTAAAGAACACAAGCTTTGTGTTGACTCATTAAATTAAATATCTGCAGTTAGACAATTATCAAATTTGGAGACTCCATAGTCTAATGGTTTCTAAATTGATGGTGGGTATGAAGGCAGGGTTGTGGTTGGAAAGAACACATAAAATGAAACAAATCATTTAGGTGCTTAAAAGAAAATGTAAATTTGATACAAATAAAAAGTTACAATAATTCTGGCAGCAAAAATGTATCAGTGTTTGGAATTCAGAGACAGTACTCTGCTTCTCTCTCAAATCATAAAAGGTCTTATGGAAATTATTGTCTTATTTGTTATTACTTTTAATTACTCTTATCAGAGAAAATTTGGTTTTCAGAAATTTGAAGTCAGGAGGGAAGCCGCAGCTATACTTTTGAGCAGAGTTAAAGAGAACACAAAAGGTCTACCCTCCAAAAAAATTTTGTCTTCAATATAAGCTCATTGAACAAATGATTGTGTAAATTAATGGATCCCTTGGGGAGAAATTTAGGCAACAGTATGTTTTAAGTAATTTTTTAAAAATGTTTATTTATTTATTTTGAGAGAGAGTATGTGCCATGCACAGCACTAGTGGAGGGTGACAGGCAGAGAGAGAGAATCCCAAGCAGACTCTGTGCTGTCAGCACAGATCCTGACACTTGAGGCTCAACCCTAAGATTGTGAATTCATGGCCTGAACTGAAATCAAGAGTAGGACGCTCAGGTGCCCCCAAGGTAATTTAAATAAGCCTAAATACAGGCTGAACTCAAGTCTGAAGACGAGGGAGATTTAAGACCCATAGAGCCACAAGAAGGGGCAGAACTAGTTGAAGAAGTTTAGGAATAACTAACTTCATTAAAAACTTTAATTTGTTTGTGAAAATTATCTGATGTAGCCCATTAAGGTTCTACCAAACCAATACAACTATAGGCTGAAGATAAATTCCAAAGCAACTGAAGACACTTGAGAAACAATACAGGCACATTTTAGAGGGCACTCAGCATTTGGAACAGGAGGTAATTGGAAGGAAATTTCCTTTTTAAAATGAGATTTAGCCTAAGAGCAGACTGAAATTAGTTCTCTGTGAAGAGGCTAACATAGAAAATCAATTGCCTGTGTGGCCTGAAAATACCATAGAACACAAGTTGAAGACACTCACAACAGCTGAAATTGGGAAAAGGGAATCCTTAAAAGGAACAAGTGAGAGGTGGGGGAACAAATTCTGTTTGTTTGTAAACTACTCCAACAAAATATCTGATTGATCGCTGAAACCTTTGTGGAGATGGAGACGGAATTGAGATCCATTCCAAGTAGCACAGCTAAAAATTAAGGAACTAACCTAATATTTGAAATGACAGCTTGGGAGGTTTGTAGTTCTAATTTAACCAAATAAATTACCTCTTTAACAAGTGAAGCAAACACACTCAACACTCTGGAGGAATGTAATAAGATGCAGCGTCTCCACAACATAATATTTACAAATACAAACCCTATACTGACAGATTTTTGACCAAGTGATTTTTTATGGAAAAATTACCTCAAAATTAATCAAAGATCTAAATTTAAGAGCTAAAACTTTAAGTTCCTTATAAGAAAACATAGGTATAAGACTTCATGTCTTAAGAGCATGTAATGATTTTTAAGATAAAACATTAAAAGTTTAAGCAACAAAAGAAAAAAATAGATAATTTGAACTTCAACACATTAAAAACTTGTATGCTTCAAAAAATACTATTAAAAATGTAAAAAGACAACACACAGTTACAAAGCTAAACATAGTCTTAACATGTTATCGAACAATCCTACTCTAAGGTATTTACCAAATGAGTTGAAAACTTATGTACACACAAAAACCTGCACTGAATATTTTAAAACAGCTTTATTCATAATTGCCAAAATTTGAAAATAACCAACATTCTTCATGAGGTGAATAGATTAAAAAATATAAAACTGTGATACAGCTGTATAATAGATTATTGTTTAGCTACTAAGCTAATGAGCTACTAAGCCATGAAAAGACATGGAGGAACTTAGTACATATTGCTAAGTTAAAGAATCCAGTCTGAAAAGGCTACATGCTATATAATTCTAACTATATGACATTTTGAAAAAAAAAAAAAAAAGCTACAGAAAAAGTAAAAAGATAGTGGTTGCCAGTGGATCAGAGGTGGAGAAAAGATAGAAGGATAAATGGGTGGAGGAGAGGGGATATTAAATCAGTTATACTATTACTATAATATACTTCAATAGCGGATATATGATATTATGCATTTGTCAAAGACCATAGAATTGTGCAATAGGAAGTGAATCCCAATGTAAACTATGTATCACAGGTAACAATAATGCTTCACAGTTGGTTCAGCAATTGTAATAAATGTACTACACTAATTCTAGACGTTAATAGGGGAAACTGAAACAAATGTTCAGTTGAAAAAGGAGTATATAAGAACCCTCTGTACTTCCTGCTTGTTTTTTCTATCAATCTAAAATTGCTCTGAAAATAAATCATTTTTAAAGTAAATTAATAGAACCATATATACATACACATATAGAAACATACACAATAAGGGACTTTTATTCAGGATTTATAAAGAATCCCTACCTACAAATCACTAAAGGGATAAATGGCTCAACTAATAGGAAAATATCTGAATAGGCATTTCTCTAAAGTAGATACATCAGTAGCAAAAATGCACATGAAAAAATATTCAATCATTAGACATTAGGAAAATGAAAATCAAAACCACAGTGAGACAGTAGTCTGTGTCTACTAATGCACTTGGATGATTATAATAATAATAATAAAAGATGAACAATAATAAGTTTTGCTAAGGATATGGAGATATTGAAATCCTCAGAAATGTCTGGTGGAAATGTAAGATAATACAGCTACTTTGGAAAATAGTTCAGTGATTTTCCAAAAGTTAAACATAAAATTACAATATGACCTAGAATATGCACTGAGGTATATTTCCAACAGAAATGAATAACAAAAAAATCTATATAAAAGCTTGTACATGGATGTTCATAGAAGAATTATTCATGATACCCCAAAGATAGAAACAACCAAAATTGATTAGTGGATAAACAAAATCTAATATTAGAACATCAGTCAGCTGTAAAAAGGAAAAAAATGCAGATTCATGCTGTAATATGTATAAATCTTAAAAATGGCATGTTAAGTGGAAGGAATATGGCACAAAAGCCTTCGTAGTTTAATGATTCCACTGTTATGAATGTCCACAACAGGCAAATTCCTCGAGCCAGAAAGTAGATTACTGGGTGCCAGTGGCATAAGGGAGAGAAAAATGAGAGACTAATAATGGACACAGGATTTCTTTTTAGGGCATTGAAAATATTCTGAAATTAAATAGTGGTGATGATTTCACATCTATGTGAATATACTAAAACAGAAAACATGTTTTTACACTTAAAAAGACTAAAGTATAGGGTATGCATTATATCTCAATTAAAAATGAAAACAAAGCTACTTTAACATTCAAAAGATTCAGTCAATCAAATTAATTGCAATAATAGAATAAAGGAAGAAAAGCATATGATTATTTCAATAGATACAGAAAAATCATTTGAAAAAAACATCCATTTATGATAAGACTAGTAAGTGATAGAAAAAAAAAAAAACCTGAGCAATTATGGAATTAAGAAAAACATTCTCAATTTGATAAGGAACATCTAAAATAATACTCTGGGTAGTATATATAATGATGAAATAGAAAGTGCTTTTCTTACAAAATTAGGAAAAACACTGGGTGCCTACTACTCCGCATCTATTCAGCATTCCAATTAAAGTAGCCTTATTGACTGAAATAATGCAAGAGATTGAATTTTTTTTTTTTTTATTTATTTCTAGGAGAGAGAGGGAGAGAGAGACAGCGTGAGCAGGGGACGGTCAGAGAGAGAGGGAGACACAGACTCTGAAATAGGCTCCAGGCTCTGAGCTGGCAGTCAGCACAGAGCCCAACGCGGGGCTCGAACCCATGAACCGCGAGATCATGACCTAAGCGAAAGTCGGACCTTTACCGACTAAGCCACCCAGGCGCCCCGCAAGAGATTGAATTTAATGACATAAAGATGTGTAAAGAAAAAGTAACATTGTTCCTATTTACTTTTGACATGATTGTTCACACATTGTTGAACATATATGTATATATTGTTGAACATATAATATATGCTCACACATATGTTAAGACATTGACAAAAATATTAGAATTCACAATTAAATTTAGCAAAGTTCTTTTACAATTTAATGTATATAATTAATGCATTTTTGTATTCCAGCAACAATCAGAAAATTAGCTTGAAAATAAACATTTCTACTTAAAGTATCATAAAATTTAGGAATAAATTTAAAGAACATATGAAGATCTCTAGACTAGTGACAGAAAGCAAGCAAGCAAGAAAAGAAAAGAGAAAATAAAAGAAAAAGAAAGCTGAATGAAAATAAAGAAAAATCAAAGCAAATGAAGAGATATACCATGGTTATGAATTGGGAAACACAACGTTAATATGCCAGTTCTTTCAAATTGATGTATAGATTCTGTGACATTCTCATTATGATCCCAGCAGGCTTTATAGCCTCATTTTTGTAGAATTTACAATTGATCTCATCTGAAGGAAGAAAAGAAGGAAGGAAGGAAGGAAGGAATGAAGGAATGAAGGAAGGAAGGAAGGAAGGAAGGAAGGAAGGAAGGAAGGAAGGAAGGAAGGAAGGAATTTGACCTAAATCTCACTTTATGTACAAATTTAATTTGATATAGGTAACAGACCTTAACATAACAACTAAAGCCGTAAAATTTGGAAGAAAATAAGAGCAAATATCCATGGATTATGGTGGTCAAAAGTTTCTTCTAAAGGACAGAAAAAGTAATTGCCATAAAATGAAAAAAGTAATAAATCAAGTTTCATCATAGAAATATATACATTTATTAAAATATAACGTGAACAAAAATTAATAGTTAAGTCATAGGTGAGAAATAACTAACATTTTGTAATTTCTGAAAGGGACAAAGGACTTGTATTCAAACTATATAAAGAACTACAATTTGATAAGAATACAATTGAATAAAAAACTGAGCAAAGATGTGATTAATCAGTAAAAAAAAAAAGTATACAGGGGCACTTGGGTAGTTCAGTCAGTTAAGCATCTAATTCTTGGTTTTGGCTCAAGTCATGACGTCACAGTTGGTGAGTTTGAGACCCACATCAGTCTCTGCACTGACAGCTCAGAGCCTGCTTGGGATTCTCTCTCTCACTGTCTCTCTGTAACCTTCCCTGCTTTCTCTCTCTCTCTCTCTCTCTCTCTCTCTCTCTCTCTCTCTCTCTTTCTCTCTCTCAAAATAAATAAAATAAAATATCTTAGCTTAAATAGCTAATAAACACACTGAAAAAGGCTTTGAAGCATTATTAGTAAAGTGCAAATTCAAATCATAATAAGATAGTACTGTGCATCTACTAAAAGGACTAAAATTAAAATGACTGATCATTAACATGAATTGCCAAGAATGTGGTATGACTAGAACTCTCATGCATTGCTAGTAGGAATATACATTTATACACCCATATTGGAAGATTGCCTGGAAATGTTTTAATATTAAACATACATCTCATTAAGCAAAACGAATTCTACACTTAGGTACTCACCAAAGAGAAATTAAAACATTTGTATAATAAAAAGCTTTATACAAAAATGTGTGTAACAATTTTATCCATATTAGCCCTAAATAAAATACTACCAAGATAGCCATCAACAAAAGAATGTTTTTTTAAAGATGATACAGTCATACAATGAAATACTGTCACTGAGCAAAGGGAACACATCACTGATACAGAAATCTGCATAGGTGAATCTCAAAATATTATGCTGAATGAAAACAGACTTACACAGAGAGTATACAAAGCATGACTTTATACAACATTCTTGGTCAAACAAACAAATAAATCTATGGTGGAAAAAGATCAATACTGGCTTTCAAAATATATATGTATATGAATGTTTTATATATGACTCCAATTGTATACTTAATTTGTTTTTTAAACATTTTTTTAGAGAAAGAAAGGGCGCATGCACACACATGCACACACACAAACAGGACGGGCAGAGAGAGGGGGGCAGAGGATCTAAAGCTGGCTCTGCTCTGACAGCAGCCAGCCCATTATGGGGCTCAAACTCACCAGCTGGTGAGATCATGACCTGAGCTGAAGTGGGATGCTCAAACCCCTGAGCCACTCAGAATCCCTACTGGCATTTTATTTTTTGAGAGAGAGAACAGGGGAAGGGTGGATGGAGAGAGAGAGAGAGAGAGAGAGAGAGAGAGAGAGAGAGAATCTTTAGCAGGTTCCACACCACCCATCATGTAGTCCAATGTGGAGCACAGTGCAGGGCTCCATATCAATCTGATGACTGTGAGATCACGACCTCAGCCAAAATCGAGAGTTAGATGCTTAATTGACATTGCCACCCAGGTGCCCTTATACTGGCTTTTTAAAATATCTTTTTTGTAGGAAAATATTTAAAATTTTGTGCTAATTCCCACTATTTATTCTTACTGGAAACCAACTTTATTGGAGTGTGTGCACTATTATTTTTCTTCAGTTTGTCAGGAAACAACCTACTGTGGTTTCTAAGCCATAAAACCAAACCCATTAAATATATTTAACAAGTATGAATCTAGCTTTGCGTGATGAAGTTTAGATGAAACATCTCCGGGTGCCTGGGTGGCTCAGTCGGTTAATCCTCCTACTTCGGCTCAGGCCATAATCTCATGGTTCATGGGTTCGAGCCTCCCGTTGGGCTATCTGCTGACAGCTAGCTCAGAGCCTGGATCCTGCTTCAGATTCTGTGTTTCCCTCTCTCTCTGACCCTCCCCTGTTCATGCTGTCTCTCTTTCTCTCAGAAATAAATAAAAATAAAAAATAAAAAAATAAACAGATGAAACATCTCTAACAATCAAAACAGTATCAGGAAACTACAGAACTTTAGAAATTGAAATGACAGTACAAATAGAAATGGCTACTGATAATAATTAAATTCAGATTTACTCATTAGGTTGAATTAAGGTTTGGATAGAGACCCCTCTGTCTTTTACTTCTTTCTCTGTCCCCACTGCAGCTTCCAAAGTATTTACCATAATTATTCTAGAATACATACAGCCCATATAGAAATTAAAGATCTAGTTTTATTCTTTTGTATTTTAGACAGAATATCGAGGTTCTGAGAGGTAAAGTGACTTAGCAAGTTCACAAAATATAATTTTCTAATTGCCAATTGAACTTTCAATTAAAATAACAATTCAGGCTAATATAGTAACATAAAAACAGTTGCTTATGTGATTAAATTTTAACTTATTTCTTGCAATTATTGATAGAGTAGAAAATTTTACATTAGCTTTTCTTCTTGTGTTTCCCAAATAGATAATTACTTTTGAATAAACTAATGTAGAACTTATTAAACCTAATGAAAACAAAAATGTTCCCTTTTCAGTGTTGTGCCTGTGAAACAGTCTCTGAGGAATTTGCTTAGATGATGTGCTCATTCACCAGTGTGATTTTTGATAATAATATTTTCAAAGATAATATTTCTTATTGCCTAACTTTGGTTTTTTTGTTTTATTCACTCAAGGGTTATTAATATAAAAAGTGAATGATCTCAAACATATCTATCAAAGGTATACTCAACTATTTTTAAGTAAAAATTGCATATATTTAACTCGTACAACATGGTGATTTGATACTCATATACACAGTGAAGTAGTTTTAGTGAAGCTACGTAACATACCATTTCCTCACATCATTACCTTTTTTTGTGAGAAATGAGTGAGAGCACCTGAAATCTAGTCTCTTAGCACATTTTGGTGTTCAGTACAGAATTATTAACTATGATTATCATGCTGTACATTATATCTTTAGACTTACTCATCCTAATCACTGCAACTTTTTTCCCTTTGACCAACATCTCCGTATTCTGCCATCTCCCAGCTACTGGTAATCATTCTAATCTCTGGTTTTATGTATTTACTTTTTTTATATTACACATATAAGTAAATAATATAAGATGTATTTCTTTTGGTGTCTGACTTATTTCACTTAAGACAATATTCTGCAGGTTAATCCATGTTGTCACAAATAGCAAAATCTGCTTTCTTAAGCAGATAGATAGATAGATAGATAGATCAATTTATATATATATACATCCCTTTATCCATTCATCCACTGATAGATAATTAGGTTGTTCCCATATCTTAACTACTATGAATATTGCAGCAGTAAACACTGGAGTGCAGATAACCCCTTTGGCATACTTATTTAACCCCCTTAGGGTTTATACTCCTAAGAGGGATTCCCAGATCACATGTTAGTTCTGTATTGTTAATTCTCCCTATTGTTTTCCATAAAGTAACCAATTTACATTCACCAATTTATTTCACTGTATAAGGGTTCTATTTTCTTCCACAAATTTACCAAAACTTCATTCATTCATTTCTATTCTTGGATGATGACGATGATGATGATAGCTATCCTAACATGTGTGACGCAATATCATATTTTGGTTGGGATTTGGATTTCTCTGTTGATTATTGATGTTGAACATCTTTTCAAATATCCGTTGTCCATTTGTATGTCTTCTTTGGAATGAAGCCTGTCAGGTCTTTTGCCCATTTTACAGTCAAGTTGGTTTTGTTTTCTAGTTGAGTTTGTATGAGTTCTTTGTATATTTTATATATTAAACCTTTATCAGATATATGGTTTGCAAATATAATCTCCCAATGCATAGACTGTTCTTTCATGTTATTGATGATTTCCTTTGCTGTAGAGCAGCTTTTTTTACTTTGATACAGTCTTACTTGGTTTTTTTTGTTGTTGTTTTTTTTTTTTTTTTTTTTTTGGTTTTGTTGCCTGAGCTTTTGATGTCCCATCCAAACAGTCATTGCCAAGGTCAGTGTGGACAAGGTTTTTTCCCTTTGTTTTCCTCTAGGAGTTTTATGGCTCCATATCTTACATTTGACTCTTTAATCCATTTTGATTTTATATGATGCAAAATAAGGGGCATGTTCAACTTCTGTTTCCTCAAATTTTAAATGACTGCTAAAATATAAAAATGCTACCCTTTCTTTAACTATTTGCATTGTAACACTTACCACTATTTAATATGCACAAATACTTGCAACTTCAGCTACCAAATGAAGACATAGAAACATAGGGTTAATTTACAGACCCTGATAACACACTATGTAAATAAAAACCCATTTCCTCCTAAATGAACATGTTATCTGCTTTTGTCCTTCTGAAATTGGGAGAATGTTGGCAAATACATATAATGAAGCATCTTTTGGTTCTTCCACTCCTTGCTATAATCATTTGAGTTCTTTCTTTGAAACATGAAAGGAAGGAACATAATTCATGGAAAGAAATCATTTTTATCAGTCTCTAAATGTCTTCTCTTTTTGGTGTTTAGAAAAGCACAAATCCTTACTACTCCATGTATTCACCTGTATTTTAAAAAATTGTCCAAAGGAGTAACTTTAAAAATATAAAGGTCTATATGGTTTCAAACATGTGTTCTTAAATTTCAGCATGTATCCAGAACACCTGGAATGTTTGTTAAAAACAGACTCCTGGGTCTCAACCCCAGAATTTCTGATTTGTCAGTCTGCGGTAAGAGCCTAAGACTGCCTTTTATTAAGTTCCTAGGGTCTGCAACTGCAATGTGAGAACTCTGGCTTCACATGAATTGCCCCCTTAAGTCACACCAAGACATTATATTTTGTTAAACAGAATTTTAAAAGATTAATCAAGTTAAGATTATAGAACTCTTTCTTCTCAGCGTTGAGTTATACTAACATAAACATTAAAGCATAGTATATATAGTATATAAATTAAATAGGTTGTTTCCATATCTTAACTATTGTGAATATTACAGTTATAAATTATTTGATAGTGTACTTATAAATATTTTATTTGATATTTAAATTCATACACATTGGGTAATATTTTGATCTAATAGTTTCTGCTGATAATTTTTTTTAATTTTTTAAAATTTATTTCACGAGAGAGAGAGAAAGAGAGAGAGAGAGAGGAAGACAGTGTGAGCAGAGGAGGGTCAGAGAGAGAGGGAGACACAGACTCTGAAGCAGGCTCCAGGCTCTGAGCTGTCAGCACAGAGCCCCATGCGGGGCTCAAACCCACGAACTGTGAGATCATGACCTGAGCCAAAGTCAGATACTTAAACGACTGAGCCACCCAGGCGCCCCATAATAGTTTCTGCTGATATTTTTTCCTAATTTTAAAACATGATTTTAAACAATCTGCAGGGGTTTTTTTCTTTCCTTCTTTCTTCTGTCCTTCTCCCTTCCTCTTCCTGCCTTCTTCACTTTCTCTCTTCTTTATTTCTTCTCTCCCACAAAATATTTAAATATATGTTTTTCATTTTCAGATAAAGCTGAATTAGATTTGCAGTGTAGTGGAGGAATACAGCTTTTAGTATCTGGGGAGTGGCTACTATTATAAGGTATATTCATGCCCTTACTTGGGGAATTCAGCATCTTAACATATCAATAGGAAAAGTACTAAGGAACTAAATCAATTATATACATAATGGAAACACGTCACACTTCTTTTGCCCAACAGTGGTGAAAACATGAACTACTTCAAAGTAGGTTTTTTTCATCTTTTTTAAAAGTTTTTATTTATTTGTAAGAGACAGAGACAATGTGAGTGGTGGATGGGCAGATAGAGGGAGAGACAGAATTCCAAGGGGGCTCTGCCTGCCAGCTCAGAGCCCGACACTGGGCTTGAACCCCCGAAACCTTGAGATCATAACCTGAACCAAATCCAAGAGTTGGATGCTCAACAGACTGAGCCACCCAGGCACCCCCAAGGTATTTTTTTAAAGTGTAATCTTATCTAAAGCCTTCTTTGTCATTTTACTCTGCCTGTGACTTGAAGAGAGAATAGCACAGACATGTAAGGAGATGAGCAAACTAGAGATACAGTTCTACCCACTTCAACTCAGCCCTGTCTGTAATTTGAGTTTACTTCCTTTGGAGCTGTGAGAACACAGGCTGGTGAAGTTTGGCAAGCAGTTTAATTTTAATTTGTCACCTTATTGCGGAAGTTTACAAGAAATAATTTATAGCTTATGTCTTTTCTTCCTTCCCTTTACAAAAGGTCTGGAATCATAATTTTTTAAAAACTATTGACATTACTTTAGCAATATGACACACTTTCTTATGATTCTAAATGTTGATTTTATCATCTGTCAAGTGGGTAGGGAAAAGTTGAGATAATCAGCCAATCCATTGTATTAAAGATTTTGTAATACTTTCATCTTTTGGGCATGATGATGGTGTAAATAAGATAGTGGGAACCCATTTAGTAAGTACATGGAGGTCCCCACTGAGCACATATGTAAACATTTCTTCTAGTTACATGTGTGCTTCCTTCACATATGTGCCTGCTTGGTAGTTCCCTGGCTTCATGATGACTAACAAACAAACTCTTGTGATTTATTTTTCCCCTCACAAGTGGCATACTTTTATCTAAACATCATAGAGAAAAGTGTTATTTCTCCTGCATAATGATGCAAAACTGCTTGAAATAATGGTGAATGCAGCTTTTGAATTCTGACACAATATATTCTCATCTGGCAAGGATCCTGCATTCTTAGTTCTCCTTAATTCAGTCCAGCCATGGCTCCACTGCTTTTAATTTGGCTGTATTTTTATGTTCTCTGTTGAAAATCCACAATTAAAAAAAACATGCAATGTTGGAACTTAACATAAAATGAGAAAATAATTCATGAATGTGACCATCGGTGTGTAGTTAGGATTATTTTATATATGTTCCTGATATGTATTAGAATATATTCATATTAGCATTTGATCGTTGCATGTTGGGACACTGGTTTATTTTCATTATTATTTTCTGCTCTTTAAAATTAAGAGTCACTTTCTTCTGCTTCCAACTTCACAAATCCCTGATGAGGTCAGTGCTTTCTAAAGTAGAAGGCAATTTTATCCACTTTAAATGAACAATTAGCATAAATTCATCTTTCTTGCATAGGATGAATTCTCCATTTAGAGTACCACGGTTTATTTTAACATCTTCTGTACACTTCAGTAGCTTGAAGAATTCTGCATGCTATTATCCCAAAATGATTCTTGGCTTTCAAATTGCTGATCTTAATAAGATGGGCTTTCTTCATCTCCTGTATTACCATATCATACCTAATGAAATCAGGATCAACCAATCAAATTCCTGGATGACTGACCTTTATTAACTGGTAATTCAGAAACATGATTTCAGAAGTCCTATATTATAATGGAAAAAAAAAAAAAAGAACCTAAGATTGCTTCTCATTGGCCAAGGAAGAAAAAGGTTCTCTTGAGGCCAGTCAAAATAAAGCTTCAAAATATGATGGAATGATAGAGAAACAATGTGTACTCTTCCAGAAGATGACATTAATTCAGTTACTTTAATTATGTGGCTTTAAATCTATTGTATCTACTTTATTATCCTTGGGCAATGCCAATGAGTGCTTGACAAATGTGATGTAGTATCTGTTTTATTGACCTTAGTAAGTCTTTTGTAAGGAAATGCATTTTTCTCTAACAGTGTTTCTTTTGGGAAACAATATACCATGCAGTCATTCTTTCATTAAGCATTTTGGACATTACCAAGTACAACTCACTGTGAGAATATAGGGAATACATCCAAAACTTTTACTAGTCACCTTCTCTTTATGAGGGACTAATCTTAGCACTGTAGGTAAGAAACCAGATACCAGGTTTGTACTCTCAAAGATGTGCACTCCAGGACGAGAAATAAATTGTCATAGTGCGCTTGAAATGGTAATACAGTGGGGATCATTGTCTAATGGGGGCTAATTCTAAATCTCAGTATGCCTTCATCTCTTCTTGTTCCTAGTCATAATTACACTGTATACCCTTTCTTCCCCATTTATATTCTGAAGTGGATAGATAGTTTTTAAGGCCAAAGCTTTCCTAATTGTAGCCAGTTAAAAGCCCAGAACATTTTGGTTAATTTGTTTCAGATATTTTATTTTAAATTGCTATAAAGATAAAGGTCCAAAACAACTAAAATAGCAAATGTGGAGATAGTTTTCATGTTGTGTGAGTTCTATGTTATTTATAGTTTTAGGTATTCATCAAAAACTAGAAATATAAAAATGACACTTTCCTGGAGTAAAAGTCAAACCTTAGCACAGATTAAAATATCATTAAAGACAATTTAGGTGTATCAGTATTTTAGTAAATAATAAACGGTTCACTCAACCAGATCATTGAAAAAGATTTATGAACAGTCTCTTAAATAGATGTGGCAGGGAATTCTGTTTCCAGGTAGAGGGAGGAAACATTCATTTCCCTATTCCTCTTGCTAAATGCAACTAATAACTCTATACATTATGTATAAAATAAGCAGAAGAATCTTCAAAAAAATTAAAGAAGACACAGCAGCTTCAGACTTTAGAACTCAAGGATCAATGCAGTGATGGGTTCCTTTTGTTTTCTTTTTGTCTCATATATCCTAGACACAGAGAAGAAGAATACACCAAGCCAGAAATGCCAATGGGTATATATTTTTAAAAGCCTGCTTACTCTTCTAGCCAAAAACCAGTGAAAGAGTAGCTAAGCAAAACAAACAACAACAAAACCACTTTTAGGCAGATCTATTTCATCCAAACACCAGAGGAAAAAATGCATCCCCATCCCCATCCAAAAATTTCCAGTGAGGAATTTCACCCTCACCAGACTGTAATGAGATGCCGTAACCCTAATGCCAGAATGGTATTGGAAAAGCTGTAAAAGGGCACATGGGTGGCCCAGTTCGTTGGGACTCTGACTTTGGCTTAGGTCATGATCTCACAGTTTGTGGGTTCGAGTACCACGATGGGATATGTGCTGACAGCTCAGAGCCTGGAGTCTGCTTCAGATTCTGCGTCTCCTTTATCTGCCCTTCCCCTGCTCATACTGTGTGTCTATCTCTCTCAAAGGTAAATAAACATTAAGAAAAAAAAAATTTTTTTAAAGCCATATAGACAGTGGGAACTTTTATATCCACCTGGTTTTAACGAAGCTCATAACGATTCACCACTGAGCTTCCTCTGACATATTTGTATGGTGAATGGATGTGATCTGTGGTCTTCCTTAGCACAAGGTCTTCCAATGTATTTCCTGCTTCCTGCATGACTTCTCAGACATCACTTTACTAGGTGTTACAGTAAAGGTGCCTCATGATAGCCTGGTGAGGGGGGCAGGCAGTCTAGATTCTGTAGAACTTTTCACTACTGCCCAGTGGTCACAAGGCAACCCCCATTCTCTTCACCATTATTGGTGGTAGTGCAGATACTATTACGAACAGTACATAAGGCAAGTAGATCCCTTGGGAAAGGGTGGAGTGTGGACTTGGAGGGACAAACAGTGTTAAATCTTGGTGCTTTGATTCTGGAGACAGATTTGCTCAGAGTTATGCTTCTTAAAATTATTATCAAATTTCTTGGATATTCTCATAATAATGTGTAGCTTTTAGTTGCAGGTAGCAAGACTCAATTTTATTGCCTGAAAATGGGATACATTAATATCAATCTCTAGTATTGTTACAAACATCATATAAAAATGAAAACACTTAAAATATCACCTGGAATAATACAAGTACTCAATTATTTTTTTGTACCTGTTTCCTTGGAATACTTCCCTTATCTCATGCCTACTTATAATTCAGGCAATAGAAATTAAATGATCTATCTAACAGAGTCTTATATAATTGTAACAAGAATAGAGTATGAAAAATGGTCAAGGAAGGAAGAGACAGACGTTTCATGACACTAAAGTGTTAAAGAACAAAAGGAGTTACTTATAATATTTATGATGAGAAGTATGGTTAACTAAGTTTGCAATGATGAGGACCAAGGAAAGATTATTGATGACCTACCAGGAGGCAATTTAGTTAGAGGTTATATGAAGTTATGTAAGAGTCAGTGACACTTATTACTTCTTATTACAACTTAATGCCTGTATCTTTGCTACGTTATTAGGGAGAAAGAGGAAGATGAGGAGGTGGTGGAGGATTTATATGAGAAGGCAGTGTAATACTCTTGGTTTATCCTTAGAACTCATTACTTATAGTCTGATTTTTTTTATATTGTCACTTGTCACCATGGTGACTGAAGGAAATATGGAGCACTAGTTTTATTTCTTTATATTATTATTCTCATTTGAGTATAGTTGACATACAGTGTTACATTAGGTTCAGGTGTACAACATTGTGATTGCACAAGTTTATACATTTTGCTGTGTTCTTCACAAGTGTAACTACCATCTGTCCCCATACTTTGCTATTACAGTATCATTGACTGTATTCCTTATGCTGTGCCTTTAATTCCCATGACCTAGTCACTGTAGAAATGGAAGCCTGTAGCCCCCCACTCCACTTCATCCATTTTGCTTAACCTCACATCCCCTTCCCCTCTGGCAACCACCTGTGTGTTTGCTGTATCTATAGGTCCAATTTTGCTTTTTGATTGTTTATTCATTGATATGGTTTTAGATTCTACTTACAAGTGAAATAATATGGTGTTTGTTTTTCTCAGTCTTATTTCACTTAGCATAATACCACCTAGGTTCATCCACACTGTCTCAAATGGCAAGATCTCAGCCTTTTTATGACTTCATATTATTTCATTGTATATATATATGGGTATGTATATATCACCTCCTTACCAATTTGTCTGTTGATGGACACTTAGGTTGCTTCCATATCTTGGCTATTGTAAATAATGCTACAACTAACACAGGCATACACGTATATTTTCAAATTAGTGTTTTAATTTTCTTTGGGTAAATACCCAATAGTAGAATTATTAGATCATATGGTATTTCTATTTTTAATTTTTTGAGGAACCTAAATATTGTTTTCCACAGTGGCTGCACAAATGTACATTCCCACTAACAGTACACAAAAGTTCCTTTTTCTCACATCCTTACCAGTACTTGTTATTTCTTGTCTTTTTTTTTTTTTTCTTTTAACTCATTCTAGCATGTGTAAGGTGATATCTCATTGTGGGTTTGATTTGCATTTCCCTAGTAATTAGTGATGTTGAACATCTTTTCGTGTGTCTGTTGGCCATCTGTATGTCTGTTTGTGTGTTTTGGAAGGGTGGTATTTTTTTGTTTTGTTTTGTTTTGTTTTGTTTGGAAAACTGTCTATTTAGATCCTCTGAAGATATTTTACTTGGATTGTTTTTGGTGTTGAGTTATACTGGTTATTTATATATTTTGGGTACTAACTCTTTATTGGATATATCATTTGCAAATATCTTCTCCCAACCAGTAGATTGTCTTTTCATTTTTTTGATCTTATCCTTTGCTGTGCAAAAGCATTTTTATTTTAGTAGTCCAGTAGTTTATTTTTGCTTTGGTTTCTTTTGCCTTAGGAGACATATCTAGAAAAAGCTTACTATAGCTGATATTAGAGAAATTACTGACTATGTTCTCCTCTAGGATTTTTATGGTTTCAGATCACACATGTAGGTATTCAATCTATTTTGAGTTTATTTTTGTATATGGTATGAAAAGTGATTCAGTTTCATTCTTTTACATATATCACTTTTCCCAGTATCATTTATTGAAAAAAACTGTCTTTTCCCTGTTGTAATTCTTGCCTCCTTTGTTGTAGATTAATTGATCATATAATCATGGGATTATCTCGGGGATCTCTCTTCTGTTCTGTTGAACCATGTGTCTGTGTATATGCCTATACCATACTGTTTTGATTACGACAGCTCTGTAGTATATCTTGAAATCTGGAATTGTGATACCTCTAGCTTCATTTTTGTTTCTCAAGATTGCCTTGACTCCTTGAGTCTTTTGTGGTTCCATACAGATTTTAGTATCATTTGTTCTAGTTTGAAAAAGCACTGTCGGTATTTTGATAGGGATTCCTTTGATTGTGTTGGGTCATATGGATTTTTTAACAATATTAATTCTTCTGATCTATAAACATAGTATGTCTTTCCATTTGTATCATCTTCAATTTTTTTTATCAGTGTTTTAGAATTTTTAGAGTATAAGTCTTTCACCTCTTTCATTATGTTTATCTCTAGGTATGTTATTTATTTATTTTTAATCTTTATTTATTTTTGAGAGAGAGAGAGTGCAAGTGGGGAAGGAATAGAGACAGAGAGTCACAGAATCTGAAGCAGGCTTCAGGCTATGAGCTATCAGCACAGAGCCTGACACAGAGCTTGAACTTACAAAATGCGAGATCATGACCTGAACTGAAATCGGACATTTAACCAACTGAGCCACCCAGGTGCCCCTGTTATCATTATTTGTTTCAATGAAATTGTAAATGGGCATGTTTTATTAATTTCTCTTTCTGATGGTTTATAGAAACATTACTAATTTCTGGGTATTAACTTTGTATCATGCAACGTTACTTTTCATTTATAACTTTATGGGGTACCTGTTTATAAAGCACATCCTGAAAATTGAGATTCATCACAAACAAATATATTTTTTATTTTATGTATTTATCTTTAAAATTTATTAGCTGAGCATGTTTTACTTATGGTAGGCTTCTGTTATACAATGTAAGTAAATGAAAATTAGAGCTGTGTTCTAGACTCTTGTCAGTCCGGATCCACTTTGGGAAATTATATTCAAAGCTGCGGGAGGGGTTGACTATTTCAAGACCTCTTAGATATTAGCACAAGTTTATGGAAATTTGGTATCAAAGGGCATTCAACAAATTATGTCTAAGAAAGGAACTAAGTGGAGGATAGTTATTGATACTAGAAGTCTCGTTGGTTTAGGAAAAACAAAACAACACAGTCCTTGTTACTACTGCATATGTTTATAAAACCTGTGAAATTATTTATTAACATATTCTATGATCTACTAAACTGGCATGCACTGTGGAGGAATAAAAACTCTTCTGGTCTTTAGGGTGAAAGCTACTTTTTTGAGTTTACAGGGTCATGAGGGAGAATTACATTAAACACATGTCTAATGTAGTGATGAATGCTATGAAGATAAGGTGAGGGAAGAGTCTAGACAGGATAATGAAGGTAATTTAAGGGGCCTCTTTTAGATTGGCACCTGAGGACAGCTCCTTATAGAAGGTGGCATTTCAGTGGATATCTGATTGGAGGGAGGAAGAGTGGGAGGGAAGCAACCAAGCAAAGATCTCTGGGAGTTAAGTGTTCCCAACAGAGGAAATAGTGAATACAAAACACTGATATAATGAGTTTTATATTTTCAGAAGCAGAAATATACTTAAAATGTCTAGAGCTGAGTATGAGAGAAAGATTTCAGGTGATATGGTCAGAGTAGTAGTTAGGGACTATAATATACTTGACTTTGGTAGACTATGTAGGGAATTTTAATTTGGGGTGTGATGAAAAACCATTGGTTTCTGAGCAAGAAAGGAACATTATTAGATTCTCATGAAGGTGTTCACCCTGGGTACTGAATGGAATATACATTATAGGGTGTAAGGGTAGAACCAGAGAAACAATTGCACTACTTAATTTTCTAGGCAAGAAAGTATGATAGATTAGACTAGGATGTAGCTGTGAAGGTTGGCTATCTTCTTCTGTGTCTGGATTGAAGTATGAATTCATAAGATTATATAATAGATGTTGGATTGAAGAAAAGAGTCATGCTTAGATTTTTGGCCACAGAAATAGAAAGAAAAGTAACGCCAGTATATAGCCACTCCCCTGGAAGCCACATTTTTGTTTGGCACAACATTGGATGATAACCCTTCCTTCCTGAAGACTAAAGTCATGCTGTATCATGAAAGGAATAATTTATATTCCCAAGTGATTACATTACATGTAAGGGCAATGATCTATACATTGTAGAAAGTGAATTATATCTGTCGATATGTGGTTTCATTTTTGATACACTTTTGAAGTTAAGTTGATGCCTAAAGTCAGACACTTAAGAAATCCTATTTTAGATTCATTAGTGCAAGAGTTCATGGTAGTATTTTAAGATCTTCAAAAAAAAAAAAAAAAGAAGTTCCGAAATCTATTATCTTTTTATACAGCCTAATAATTATGACTGTGACTCATGCAAATCAACCTTTCAAATATCTTGTCATAAAATAAAGGACAAGTCACAGAGTGTCTTAAGAAGTTAGTAAAGAGAATAAATGCATAATACTGCAGCTTTCACTTAGTGTAAGTTTAAAACCCTCCAAAATTATCATTAAAGTTAATTTCTGATAACATGTCCTAAAACTACTCTTTCTAATTAATCTTCACCTTATAGTTCATATTAAATTCTGAAAATCCTTTTATGTTGTGTATAAAATGGTTATGTATCTACAGTAATTCCATCCCTGGTTTTCATTCAAAACTCAGAAAGGTGGGGTGGGGTGATTTACATATGGCCATATAATTATCCTGGCACAGAGATTCAGAAAAAACAGATTCCAACTCAGTGTAAAATGACACAGAAACTGAAAGGAATGACACACTATGTAGCTTTAATAATCACTTCATCATCAATTAGTGTCATGAATAAATTACCCTCTTAAGTGAGAAATTATAGACAGCCATACATAGATGACCAAATCTGGCAGTAGATATCTTCCACAAATAAAGAAGAAATACTGTGTTTAATTATCTTTGATTTTAGAGACTTTTAGAAAATGAGATTGAAAAAGAAAAAAAGAAAAAGCCGAGTATAAAAACATCTATCTGGCAATCATAATGCTGTGCCTACCAAGGCACCTGATGTTAGTCCCAGAGAAATACCTCAGTCATTGGTTACATTCTAAAGTCTTTCTAGAAAGATTACCTCTTTATTAAACATATTTTTTGAGATGAAAAGATGAAAGATCAGCACCTTTATTCATTTCAGCTTGGTATCTTCGTGTCCCATCCTGATTACTTACCATTTTTACCTTTGCAAAATGAGAATAATCACAGGAAGTAGTTACAACTTTATTTTTTGCCTTTGTCTTGAGTCATTAATGAAAGAATGGATATTGGACATTTTGAATGCCCTGATTATAATGTCTTTATGCTAGATTCATAAGTAGGTGCAGTTTTGAATAACCATAGCATGTAGACAAGTCAGCACAAATTATAGCTGAGAACTCTCCATAGTCTTCCTGGTTCAGTTCATGTCTCTCTTATAGGGAATATTCTGAGACCTCTCTATGAAACAGTGATCTCTCCTCATCCAAACTAGCACTTAAAATGCCAAACCATATAATCTTCATGTTGGAAAGGCTCTTTTAATGGTAGCACTGCATGTCCTGCCTTTGATACTCTGAGTCTTCTTTATGATGTCCCTGCAAATGATCACTGTGACCTACTTGGGTACCTATAAAATAGGAGAGCCCTTTGTTTTTTTCCAATCTGACAATGGAAAAAGTACACCAATCCATGAAGCAGAAAAGATTTATGTACTTACGTAGAAGTCCTCAAGTATCCCTCTTTACTACTCAGACTCTGTTCTTCATAAAACATGCTTGTCTGTGGAAATTAACTCAAAATATTTCCTGTGGCCTAAGATTTTATCAGTTTGAAGTATTCTATTTCAAATGTTACTTTTATTGTACAGAGCTCTTTATACATAGTTAATAGAGAAGTGGCTTGTTTTCATATGTAACTTGATACTCTGTTGTGCACCCATGAAAATGATTATCACATATCCACCAAAAAACCAGAATATATTGTTAGTTAGACATACTATTCAATGTACCATGATGCAACTATTTTTAAAAACCTAGACCTACTTGTGGACAAAATCTGAAGTTACTGAAATATGAATGTGTACGTGACAGTGAAGAATTATAGATACCATTTTCCCACATTTTAAGCAATACTTATATAATTAAAAATAACTTTTTAATAGTTCAACAAAATAGATATATCTTTTTATGAAGGCACAATAATCACCTTATAGTTTTCAAAAGTCATCTGTCCTTAGTCCTTCCTCCCAGAGAGCATCTCATTTCTCTTTCAAGTCAGTCTTCCAGTATTCAAAGGTAAATTTCATGCTGGCCTTTGTTTTTTCATCTAAGTCAAATACTCTAAATTTCTTTGGCTGTTCCTTCTAGGGCATGGTCTTTCAACCTGGGCGACTTCATTTTAGTTATTATCCTTTTGAAAGTTAACACCTGAAAGTGAACACAGCATTCCTGTGTTAATCTGACAAATATGGAACGATCCCTTGTCTAGTTCTGAGGAGTATGCAATTTCTATGACTATAGTTGAAGACAAATTAGCTTTTGAACTAGCTGCATCACATGAATGACTACCACTGGATTTTATATCACCTTAGAAAGTGCACATCTTTATACCTGTACTGCTTCTTTGCTTTCTTTTTCCTCTCACATTTGATTGAAATAAATCATTTGGACATAATTTGAGAACCATTTCTAATTCTGCTTCCCAATGGAAAAGCTTTATATCCCTGCATATATAACTAAATTGTTTAAAAAAATTACAAAAAAAAACAAAACAACAACAAAAAAAAAAACACTGCTTTTAAGCCATGAAAAAAATGCCAAACTTTTGGGAACATTTATCAATTAAGTGGCTTTTAAATATATATATATATTTTAGGCTTCAAGCCAGGAGATTCTTAGTCTGATATGTGTGGAGCCCTGGGACTTGTTTTGAAGACACTCACAAGGTATCTGAAGCAGACAATATAGGAACTCACCAAGAAAATCCCCAACCTATGAGAATGTCCATTTTTCTGAGTGTGCTCAGTCACTAACTATACTAGTTACCTACATAGTTATTCAGTTTTCACCAAAGACCCTGCCAAATAGATAGTATGGGAAAGTCTTCCAGTTTCTAGACTACAGTATAGATGTAGATTACACCACTTCTACTTTATACCTGAGAACAGAAAGTTTTAAGAGTATGGATTACGTCAAGAACTAAGGCTTTGCTAACTGTCTGTATGGGTGTACACATCTATCAGTTCATCCATTTGTAGTCACTTATCTAGAAAGCATTAACTCTTTGTATTGTTATTATATGGCAAGCACTGTGCTAAGAAAGAATAGAGGATGGCCTGTTCCCATTAATGAACAAACAGAACACAACAAAACAACCAAATATGCAAAACCACAGCTAGTCACAATTCTTAGAGTTAACCTATGAAGTGCATAGCAGTGTTCCCTCTCATTGTTCTTTTGACAGGACTACAGATTCTGCCCTTAATGATGCTTACCAATCCAGCCATGTATATTATGTCCTTGCTGGCCCTTTCCTTACCTGGAATCTCCTTTATTCAATTCTTTCTCAAAGTATTATCACTCAAGGTTTCTCATATGTTGGAGCAGCGGTCTATTCAGCCAGGTCCGCCACTGTTATCCCCATTTTACAGATAAGAAAACTTGGGTGAAGGAATGGTAGATAACTTGACCAAAATAGCAGAGAGTAAGGGAAAGAAAAGGGTTAGAACACACGTCTCTGACTTCCTTCTCAATCTATTTCAATATCCTCATACTGTTTTTGAAACTACATGGTGCCTGGCACATTTTCACTTGACAGATGCTCATGTGAAAAGAGATGCATATAGATATGCCCCTGACAATACTAGGCAGTTTAATGCTAGGACTTATTCCAACTGAATATTGATGGCTCAGTTCAACATAAAATGCATTGCTTTTGAGATCTACAGAATAAAAGATAGGTGATAAGAATCCAGAGAACTCAGAGTGGGTTTGATAAATAAGAATATCAAATTTGTCTAGAGTCTAACCTCTGACTTACCCTCAAACCTAACCCTTCATGCTTAGTAAATTCCAGCTGTTAACACCCTCCCTTCTGTTCTAAGAACATGTACCATGATCTTTTCCACCTCAGCACTTTTGAGGGTCCATTTCTCTCTACCTTAAACATGCTGGACCCAGTTCATCAAATGGATCTTGTCATCCAGGCCCCATTGCAAATATCATCTTCTCACAGGAATCTTCTCTGACTACTTTACCTAAATGATATCTCTCTCCTAGTTGCCTGCTATTGATGCACTCTGCACTACCTTCTTCATAGCATTTTTTAAAAATTAGTATTGGGATGCCTGGGTGGCTCAGTCAGTTAAATGTCTGGCTTTGGCTCAGGTCATGATCTCGTGATTCATGGATTCGAGCCTTGCATTGAGCTCTGTGCTGACAGCTAGCTCAGAGCCTGGAGCTGCTTCAGATTCTGTGTCTCCCTCTCTAGCTGCCCCTTCCCTGCTCATGCTCTGTCTCTCTCTCTCTCTCCTCTCTGAAATAAATAAACATTAAAAACATTTTTTAAATAAATAAATAAATAAAAGAGGAAAACAAGATAAAAGACATTCAAGGATGCCCTCTATTTCAAGAATGTTTCTCCTGGTAGGTGCCTGCTAGGTACTTCATATAGATTAAACTTTGCCCTTTGTTCTACATAGCACTTTAATTCTCACATCTACTAATTGTGACTGTAGGTGATGACCAATTATTATCATTCCTTCTGACAGCTATTCATCCTTGTTCTCTCCATCATTTCTGACTACCTACAGCAACTAGAAAGGGTTAATGATAAAAGGAAAACTAGATAGGGTACTTGGTGGCTCAGTCACTTAAGGGTTGGACATCAGCTCAGGTCATGATCTCATAGTTCATGAGTCCCAGCCCCACATCGGGCTCTGCAGTGACAGTGTGGGGCCTGCTTGGGATTCTCTCTCTCCCTCTTTCTATTCCCTCCCTAACTTATGTTTTCTCTCACTATCTCAAAATATGTAAAGAAACATAAAAAATGGAAAACTAACAATATTTTCTCTTCAGCTTCCTGAGAGTCAAGCAGTAAAGTCAGACTTTGAACACAAGACTTTATTTTTCCTTTTATCTCATCTTTTTCTTTTCTTGCCTTTACTTTTCTCTTTCTTCCCTCATTTCTTTCTTTTTCTTCTTTTTTTTTTTCTTTGTGCATTGTCTCTGAAATCATTTTCATTAGCAACAATATCAAGGTTTCTATAACTTTTCAGTCTCTAAAGCTCAGTTTGGGCTTTGGGATATTTTGAGCTTTGCTTTGTGATACATTGCAGAGTGCAGTGTATAAAACTACTTAATGATATTATTGTTTGCTGATTGAATAGGTTTATTTTTTCTCACTTTATTCCTCAGAAATATTTCTCTTGGAAACATTTACCTTACAAGAGTGAGATATACCTGTCCGTTTGGGTTTTTCTGCATATGGTTTGAGAGCAAGTCTCCCAGTTTAGAAAATCAATGCATTATCCTTTGGAAAATCTTACATAGAGCTCTGGGGGTTTTGTTGAATTGATTGGATTAAGCGTCAAAGAAAGAGGATATAAATGTCTACACATATGGCTCTTTGCTGCTTAAAAATCACAGAGGTAGGTGGAAACAATACAGATTCTCTGTTTCTATAATCCTGCTTTTGAATTTGAATTTAATCACCCATTTGACATGTGACCTTGAGTTATTTATTAATCTCTCTAAACCACATTTTCTCCATCACATTCTAGTCAAAATACTTCACAGGATTATTGTGAGGATGAACTGAGATAAATAAACATTGTATGTGCTAAAAACATTTGTTTGTCCTTTTCATAAAGGACGATATAGATAGCTTGGGTATCATTAAAAGAAACACAACCATATGAAAGCACACCTGGACACACACACACACACACACACACACACACGTAATTTGGATTACTAAAAGAGTTTAGTTTTTTTTAAGTTTATTATTTTTTTTATTTTGATAGAGAGAGTGAGTATGAGCAGGGAAGGGGTAGATAAACAGGTAGAGAGAGAGAATCCCAAGCAGGGTCTGCACTGTCAATGCAGAACCCAATGTGGGGCTTAAACCTGTGAAACATGAGATTAGGATGTGAGAAATCAAGATTCATATGCCCAACCAACTGAGCCACCCAGGTGCCCCTCCAATAAAAGTTTTAAACATCTTCCAGTCATACTTAATTTTATTTGTCATTCTTTTATCATCTTAATATTTTCCGTTATTACCTTACCTTATCATATACCATTCAGGGGTCAGGTGCTTCTATTTCTCCAGAGGAAGTAGCCAGAATTATAGAATTTTTAAATGCTTAGAGTACCATGTTTAAGTGAATGCACTGCGGTGATGCTGAGCACCGCTTAGAGGTCAGCATTCTTCTGCAGGGAAGTGAGAGAGGGAAAACTTGTGAATTTCATGTGGAAGTTTCAAAGTCCAGGGGGTTTTGTTTACTTTAGGGGAAGATAGTAAGTTGAGTTAAAACTTTTAAAGGCATCTATATATGAATTTTTAAAAAGCTGTTGGAATTTGAAAATACTAATTTTCAGCATTTTTTTCCATTAAAAATGTTTCTGGCCTGAGTCCTAAGATGCCTTAATTCTTGAGGAGACAAAATCATCTCAAATAGGTGTTTAAAAACAACTGACATTGTTCTCCAGATACAACATGCTGAAAGTGAAAGTCAAAAAATAATATCCTATGACACTGATCTGGTAGACATTGGGCTTCAATCCTGTAAATGAAGGGTTGGATGGATAACATATTGAGACTCCTGTTTGATAACCAACAGAGGACAGAGATCCACTAAAATGAGAATAAAATGGTCATTCTCCATTAGAAAGAGAAGTTAGGTTTGACTTGGAGGTTTTCAGCACTTTTACCAAACCTGAAGAAGAGAGATAAAGACATAGAAGAAGAAGGTTTAGTCTGATTGGCCATCAGGTTCACTTGAAATCACATTATAAAGTTACAAATTACTTTGGATGGTGGGACTTCCTCATTTATGAAGTTAGCTATTACACTGGCCATTTTCATAGTTATTCATATTTATTTTCATTATATTTCAGACATCATTATAAATCTAGTGAAATATTGTAAGTTGAGGTTCTTTGTTATTTTAATCACATATACATAAGTAGATTTTATTTAACTACTACTAGATATTTGTATGTAAATAATTATTTTACTATTTTAAAAATAAATGTCCTCTGTAGCATTTATAGGTCTCACAAATCTTATATTAGGTCGCAAACTTTTCAACATTAATCAAACATAGGTGGGAAAGTAGCAATAAGTACCTGCAGAAAAGTCTCCATTATGGGGGCTTCTGGGTGTATCAGTCGGTTAAGTGTCAGGCTTCCAATCCTCTGTCCCCTCTCTCTCCCTCCCTGCTCTATCTCAAAAATAAGTAAACATTAAAAAAAGAGAAAATTCTCCGTAAAAGATGAACCTGAGTTTAAAACAAAAATAGGAGTTAGCCGTTTGGGAACAGATGTGCAGACCGAATTCAAGTGTTCCATGAGGAATTCTAATTGCCTTTAAAATCTTTTTCATTCCTAATATTCTCAATTTAACATTCAATCATTAAAGATATGTTGTTATTATATATTTCTTCATGGAGTTTAAAGTGTGAAAGGAAATAAAGTCTTTAAATAGAATTTTTAAAATATAATTATCTAATATTGATTTTGACAAGTGCAAAGAATTAACACAAGTGATATTAGAAAATAACCCAGACAGGAAATCTTGTCCTTTCTAGGAACGACATTTAAGGTGAATTCTGAAGTATAAATAGGTGTTGGTCAGGAACTATGTGTGTATGGAAGGGTAGAGGAAAATAAGTTCAGTCAGAATGTACAGAAGGTTTAAAAACCTTACTCCCATGGGGCGTCTGGGTAGCTCAGTTGGTTAAGTCTCTGACTTCAACCAGGTCATGATCTCACAGTTTGTGGGTTTGAGCCCCGTGTCGGGCTCTGTGCTGGCAGCTCAGAGCCTGGAGCCTGCTTCAGATTCTGTACCTCCCTTTCTCTCTGACTCTCTCTCACTCCCACTCACACACACACTCTCTTTCCCTCTCCCTCTGTGTCATACACACACACACACACACACATATATAAAAAACCTTACTACCAGAAAATAAGTACTTGATGTAGCAGGCTATCTAAAAGAGGACTTGAATAGCTGTTTCACAGAAAGAGGCAGAAATGAATTTCTGAGGGTCTTATAATTCATGCAGAGGAGTTTGGATTTCATTTGAAATTCATTGGTAAGCCTTGAATAATATTAAAGAAAAGAGTGATATAATCAGAACTGGATTCAATAAATTCTATTAATGATCAACTGGCAGTCATTTCCCCCTCTCTGTTTCCATTTCCTTATCTGTAAAATGAGAACATATGGTCATTTTTAATTGTTTCCTTTTTTATAGCCTAATATGCTATAGATTCTTCTCTGACCACACACAATAAATCACCTTATCATGGCACTGGGCATTTTATGAGTCATGGAGGAGATATGACATTGAAATTTCATTCAGACCTGACCATAAGCACAATGTAATGGAAAGAGCCTGGGGCACGAATCACAGCTTTTTACTCATTGACTGTATAGGAACTTTGAAGTTACACATTATGCAAACTCCTATTTTTTGTTGTTGTTATTGTTAACTGGGCAAAAAATAATACCTCAGTGGTAAATTTCTCCATATATGAAGTGATCTTTGTTAATGGCTTAATTTATTCCCTTCCATGCAACATTTGAATATATGGTTTACTCTCAATTGGAACCTTTTGCCTCTTTAATCATCTTCCTGTAAATGACTACAATTTGTTTTTGTTTGGTTGTTTTTCAAACCAGAGATAGCACTGGACCTTCTAAGAGGGAACATTGCCAAGGGACTATTTTTCACTTTACCTGTGCACATTGTGTGTGGAGCCAGAACACATCTGTGAAATTCTGTGAGGTTCCATACTGCTTCTCTGTGATCCAAGCTATCACGAAATCCATGGGGACACATGTGTGTCCCATTGACATCTAAAGATGAAGAGATAAGCACGTACTCTTAGGTCTCAAGTTCAGCACATGCTTTTTTTACTCCTGTTCAGATAGGTTTATGATCACAGTCTTTGTCCATCACCACTGCAATTTGTTTTCATGAAAAATTAGATGCTAAAAGAGGTTTCTCCCACCTTTGATATAATGTAGGTTTTTTTCCTCCCCAGTTTTCCATGGTGATGGTTTGTCTACTGTTGGCTGACTTCCAAGCTGCAATGATCTGCCAGCAAATGACCTTCATCCATTTAACGCTCTCCCCAACCAACCCACCTCTATCAACCCTCAGTTTGTTCTCTATATATGAGAGTCTCTTATGGTTTGCCGCCCTCTGTTTGTGTCTTATTTTTCCTTCCCTTCCCCTGTATTCATCTGTTAAGTTTCTCAAATTCCACATATGAGTGAATATCTTTCCCTGACTGACTTATTTTGCTTAGCATAATACCTTCCACTTCCATCCGTGTTGTTGGAAATGGCAAGATTTCATTCTTTTTCATTGCTGAGGAATATTCCATCTCTCTCTCTCTCTCTCTCTCTCTCTCTCTCTCTCTCTCTCACATACACACACACACACACACACACACACACACACACACACACACACACCTTCTTAATCCATCCATTGCTGGAGCCACACTGGCCTTGCTGGATGACAGTCACAGCGAGGAAATGGTAACGTTTGCACAGCTCCTGCCATGAGAAACGAAAACTGGTTTCTCCTTCTGCTACTACTGGCTCATGTTGGAAATGAGGCTGCTGGTATTGACCAGTCCTCACAATATTCCAGATCAGACCGATATCCCCCCCACAGATAGCTCATAAGAAAAAGCATATCCCTGCTTTTTCCAAAGAGATTTCAGATGAAAACATTGTGGATGATTGTTAAAAGGCTCTTCCTACAGGCCTTGCAGATCCAAGACTTACATAATAAAGGTGGCTTGAGTCTGACCCTAAGACAAAGAGTCTAATTTAGAGTTAAGGGCAGATATCCACCCTCACCCACTTGTTTCTGCTTGGAGCACTGGCCAGTCCCCCACCCCCACCCCAGGCATTTGTTATCAAGCATTTGGAGTGACTTATTTTGGCCTTGAATATGCTGATTGCTCCCTCTGGAGGAACCTATTGAGGAACTTCTTCTTTTGTGATTATGGGAGCAAAGGTGTCTCCTGAAAGACCTGTATGACCCCTGCTCACAGAGAAGTAACTTCATGCTTTTATGCTAAAAACATTGTCTGATATGCTAAAGATACCTTCTTCCCCATAGGATAAGCATCTAAATCATCTATCTCACTATTGATAAAGGTTATGCAGGAGTCTTCTACAAATCTATGTTCTGGGAAATTCTTAGGTATCAAAGAAGTTTGTTATCAGAAATCATTGTCTAAGGCAAATGCCACTTCTGTGCTGTCTCCCAAACACTTATAAAATAAAGTTAATCCCCAGTCAGAGCGGAGATGCCTGCCTGGTGACCAGAAAGACTCTCAGGCCTCTCTCATCCTTCCCTTGCCAACACCGTCCATCCTTCAGGGACCCCTGGACCCCATCCAGAACCAGTCTCCAACAATCCCATCAGTTGATGGACATTTGCATAATCTAGCTATTGTTGATGGGACTGCTATAAACATTGGGGTGCATGTGCCCCTTTGAATCAGCATTCCTGTATCCTTTGGATAAATTCCTTGTAGTGGAATTGCTGGGATGTGGGGTAATTATATTTTTAATTTTTTGAGGAACCTTCACACTGTTTTCCAGAGTTGCTGCAGCAGTTTGCATTCCCACCAACAATGCAGGGGAGTTCTCCTTTCTCCAAATCCTTACCAACATCTGTCATTTCCTGAGTTGTTGATTTTAGCCACTGTGATTGGTGTGAGGTGATACCTCATTGTGGTTTTGATTTGTATTTCCCTGATGATGAGCGATATTGAGCATCTTTTCATGTGCCTGTTTGTCACCTGGATATCTTCTTCGGAAAAATGTCAATTCATCTCTTCTGCCTATTTCTTCATTGGATTATTTATTTTTTAGGTGGTGAGTTTGGTAAATTCTTTTTTTAATAGTTTTTAATGTTTATATATTTTTGTAACAGACAGAGAGACAGAGACAGAGAGAGACAGACTGAGAGAGTGGGGGAGGGGAAGAGAGAGATGAAGACTCAGAATTTAAAGCAGGATCCAGGCTCTGAGCTGTCAGCACAGAGCCTGATGCAGGGCTCAAATTCTCGAACTGTGAGATAATGACCTGAACCGAAGTAGGATGCTTAATCGATTGAGCCACCAGGTACCCGAGTTAGGTAAGCTCTTTGTAGATTTTTGATACTAATTCTTTATCTGATATGTCATTTGCAAATATCATCTCCCATTCCATTGCTTGCCTTTTAGTTTTATTGATTGTTTCCTTCGCTGTGCAGAAGCTTTTTATTTTCATGAGGTCCCAACTGTTCATTTTTGCTTTTATTTCCCTTGCCTCCAAAGACAAGTCAAGTAAGAAGTTGTTGTGGGTGAGGTCAAAGAGGTTGCTGCTTGTTTTCTCCTGTAGGATTTTGATGGGTTTCTGTCTCACAGTTAGGTCTTTCATCTATTTTGAATTAGTTTTTTGTGTATGATGTTAGAAAGTGGTCCAGTTTCATTCTTTTGCATGTTGCTATCCAGTTTTCCCAGCACCATTTGCTAAAGATACTGTCTTTTTTTCATTGGATACTCTTTCCTGCTTTGTTGAAGATTAGTGGGCCATATATTTGTACGTCCATTTCTGACTTCTCTATTCTATTCCATTTATCTATGTATCTGTTTTATACCAGTACCATACTGTCTTGATGATTACAGCTTTGCAATACAGGTTAAAGTCTGGGATTGTGATGCATCCAGTTTTGGTTTCCTTTTTCAACATTACTTTGGCTATTCAGGGTCTTTTGTGGCTCCATACAAATTTTAGGATTGTTTTAGTTCTGTAATGAATGCTGGTGCTATTTTGATATGGATTGTTCAATATGTTTTCTTATGAGTTATAATATCCCCTAAATATGTTGGCTCTTAAACAAATAATGTCAAATAAGTAAAAATAAATAAAATACATGTATATGTGGAGAGAGATACAGAGATTTTTTATTTTTTTTTTTTATTTTTTTTACAAATAGTTTATTGTCAAATTAGTTTCTACATAACACTCAGTGCTCATCCCCAAAGTGCCCTCCTCCATGCCCATCCCCCCCTCCCCCCCACATCCATCAGTCCTCAGTTTTTGTCAGCATTCAAGAGTCTCTCATGGTTTGCCTTACAGAGATTTTTTAAAATTCAGATAAATTCAAACTATTTTTCTTGTGAAAACTAAAGCCTGAGGCTGGAAATGGACCATATAGATACTGTTTTTCTAACAAGTAATATAAAGGAAGTTATTTTAATAAAGATACCATCTCCTCTTTGGATTTTCTAGCCTCTTTTATCAAATAGAGATAATTATTCCTTTTTTTCTCACAGTTTCATCCTCACATCTTTTATCGTTGGTTTACCATTGGACATTTCAAATTGTTTCTGTTCCAGCCTCTATCATGCCTCAATTCCACCTTGATTTCCATTTCAATGTCATTTTAGTTTTGTTGTTGTTGTTGTTGTCGTCCTTGTCAAAGTCTAGCATAATTCCTGGCATATATCAAATATTCACTAACTCTTCTTTAACACACTTAAATTAATTGCACTAGGTTGGCTGACTGAAGGTAAATTTATTTTAGAGAATATCATGAGTATAATTCAGTGTCACTAAACCTGGATATATATTAGCATAATCTAGAAAATTTATTACAAATATTCCTGAACCATCTCAAGTACTGATTCAGTAAGATGGGAGCCAAGAATCTTTAATTTAGATAAACATCCTGGTGACTTTTATTCAGCTTTTCTGGCTGCATTCATGTGAACTGTATTTGAGCTAAGTGATATGTACTATGTGCTTTGGAGACTGAGGAGGGTTTGCATTCTCAGGCACGGTCATTTTCTATATCTTTGGAATATCTACTTATCCTCAGTAAAGCCAAGCTAAGTTTTGTTTTGGTTTTGGTTTCTTTTAACACTAGGGGTAATGCATACTATTTACCTCCATGTCTATTGTAAGGACTCTATGATATGGTAATGCATAGAGCATGTCTAACATAGTAGAGTTTTAAAAAGTTGTAACAATTTTTATATTAGCCCTAATCTTAACCATCCGCAAATACCAACCTCAGGGAGGAGCTCTTTGGTGCTCCTTTACTTTGTTCTTTGTCCCAGTCACTTGATGAAGCTGATGAAGTAACATAAGACCAGCGGACACCCAGCAAACAAATCCACCACCATCACCATCACCTCCGCTACCATTGGATATGTGTGATATTCCTTAGGCTCTCCTGACTGCCCAAGAACAAAGGAAAGGACAGAAAACAAAAAGCTAACTGATAGAGATCACAGTCATGTAGGACATTAGTCTCCATCAGTTCACAAAATCTTAGAAAACTACAAGAAAATGGCAATCTTTTCACTAGCCTAATCTCCAGAAACCTATGAACTCAGTTTCCTGGAGCCCCTAATATCACCCTCCCCTCCACTGTAATGTGGGGAACGAAGACAAGAGATAAATGGTAGGTACAATTAAATTTCTTTATAACTTGCTGCCCTTTGATGAATACTTAAGGCAAATGTAAAATATAATATTTCTGCAGGAACTCCCTACTGTCTTCATGCTAATGCCTTACTAGAGGGAAAACCTTAGCTTGACCATAGCAAAGCATCCAGTATCTTATGAGTCCTCTTTAACATATCAAAGTCCTTCTAAATGCCTCCCTTTTGCCTTTACCTTCCCCAAGTCCATAATATATAATCACTCTTCACAACCACAGTGCAGTGCTTTTTGTCCATGGGTCCTGTCCCTGTGATTTAATAAAATCACCTTTTTGCACCGAAGATATCTCAAGAATTCTTTCTTGGCCATCAGCTCTAGACTCCCACCCTGCCAAAATGCCATAAGGACCACTTCACTGGAATTTTAAATGGCAGGGACCAAGGGAGTAATATGTCTTGTCCTGCTTTTTTATATTATTGGCCATATATTTAGTTATGATTTTCTATCTTCTTTGAAAACTTCTGCTCAAGAAGGCTAAGGGGTACATGGGAATAGATTCATTGGAAAGAATCCATGAAAAGCACTTAATCAGGCCTAATTCTGTCCCCACCATTAGTATAGAAGAGAAGGAGCATTCTAAACTATTAGATACTAGATATTAGGTACCAGATGGTCACATTTTATAATAGGATCATATAAGAGAATATAATTAAATATTTCAAAATTGAGAATGTAACTATTTGGAATTAGAGATACATCATTTCATTCATTTAAAAATATTTATTGAATGTACTTAATATGCTATACATTGCACCAAGTACTGAGAATAAAAAGATATATAAGGATTGATTCCTAGAATCTCGTAGCTCAACAGTCTGAAATTGTTACAGCAAATACTCGATGCTTATGAAGAGACAAGGAACACACACTTGGGGAATCAGGAAAAGACTATTCATTGTGCACCAGTGCTGGCCCAGCAGAGTCACCTCCAGAGGCTGAGCATCAGCTCAGGTTTTACTGATCTTTTATACATATGTGCTTCCAGGTTGGGCAGGACTAGTATAGTCAAGCTTCTGCCTCCTGGCTTCTGGCTGATGCAAGAGGCAAGCGATTGCAGAAGCCAAAAGCATGCAAGGGGAGTATCTGGCCTCGGACATCTGGCTGGCCCTTTTCATTTGCTTTTTTTACTAGCTTTCCTTCTCATCCCCCTGTCTTGATTCTCAAGCTGCTATAGCAGATTTAGAGAAAATCAATTTCAGGGAGCCAGGGAACACTTCGCTGCCACAGGAGGAAGGGCAAAGACTGTTCTTGCTTCTTCCTGCTGGCCAGGGATGTCGAAGGGAAGAATAAGGCAACTAGAGTTCTTCACCATCCAAAGGAGAGTAGCAAGAGCGAGAGGGTCTAATTGGAGCATCATCTGGAGTTCTGTAGCTTCTGGGTGAGAGGAAGCAAATCTGATTAGAACATTAAGAATACAAGGACCAAACAGGAGGGCTATGAAAAGCATTAGGGAGGAGACAGCTAAAGGGAGGATCCAGGATGCCCAATTCCACATGTTGTTCTAAGAATTCCATGAGTCTGCTAATTTCGGCCTCCATTTGTTGATTTGTTCCCTAACTCAGTGGTGTCAGGTGGATAGGGTAGAGCCAAGGGTCTGTATCTGTGGCCTTAGGGGTAAATTGCCCGGTTTTATTTAGATTCCCCACCCCTGCTTATGTCCTTGATAATGGGGAGAGGGCACCCATAAAGGATTCTATGAGGGAGAACCCATTTGCAGCTGCAGTTTGCCTTCCTGAAGGTCCCTTATCTCTCCTTGCCTAATGTTAATCCATTCCTTATACATCCTCCCCCCCTCCCCCGAAAAAGGCTTGCAGCTGCTGTTAGGGAACAGGAACAGTGACCACTATGGCTTCTCCAAGCTGTTAAGGGATGGTGTGGGGGTACAGCAGTTGGAGTCTACCCAAGGGTCAGTCGAGTGGCCCATGGTATGGTTCTACAGGAATGCTGGGAGACATGATGTGGCAAAAGCATCAGCAGGCACAAAGAGAAAAACTGAAGCATATTCACCAACAAGATGGCATCCTAAGATAATGTCCCCAGTTCCCAAACCAGTAAAACAATCTAGTAGAGACCCTGACTTTCTCTAATGATGCCTGAGTGTCGTCTACCAGTTCTAAGACTCTGTGAGAATTATTGGTTATATTAAAACAACATGTCAGGGAATTTCTCATAACCCAGGTGATGGAGGAGCAGTAAGTAATAAATGGTGGCTTTATTCTCCAAAAGTTTGGCCCTAACTTTATTTAATTTTTAAAAAACATCTAATGTTTATGAGGTCTTATTTATAGTTTTGCTGAGTATAAGCAGTTTAGTTTGTTTTATCTTGGGGTGTAAAACTTTCCTAAGAGCTGGGAAGCCTATTAGAGAAAGAGTCAAGGCAGCTGTTTACCATATCTTACAGGCTGATACTATTTGCTGAACTGTCCTTGACAAAATTTTTCAGTAAACATTCTCTGGGCCATTTGATCCCTCCCTAAATGAAAGTTTTATCCCTCCCTAAATGAAAGGCCTGATGCAGTGCTCCAGTGATATTTTAGCTCTTTGAGCTTGGCAATAGTAATTGCCCCTGCTCTGTTTGTAACCATCCCAAGGGCTGGAGTCAGTGTACATCAGTCAGACTCCAGTTTATTTCCTTGGGAGAGTAGGTGGGATTGAGTCTCCTTTAATAAGTGATATGGTGGATGAGCTATTTTCTGAATCCCGGTATCCGCAGCCTACAATATCCAGTAATTCCTAAGAACTCACATAATTGTTTATCTGTCTTAGACTTAGTAGCACTGTAGTCTCTCATTTAGTTATAGTTTCCCCTTTGCCCTGAATGCCCACATAAGTGGCATTGGGTGCCAGGACCTGAGAAAGTCTAGTCTGATATAGTACGTAAGGCCACAACTAAGGCCTTAATTTTTTTTTTTTGCTGTTTTTTGTTTGTTTGTTTATTTTTAAGCCTCCTGGTTTTTTTTTTTTTATTTTTGTTTTTTGGGGGGTTTGTTTGTTTTGGGGTTTATTTATTTATTTTTTAAATTTTGGTTGTAGTCTACCCAATTGCCAGCTCATACAAGCTATTTCAGAGTCCCTTCCAAGCCAACAGCCAATTTTTGCATTTCCTCTGAATATCTAGGGCTGACTGAGTGACAAATTTGTCCTTTAAGATAATTTCTTTTTTTTTTAAACAAATGGTTAACCAGATAAGAGTCTCCATCAGTTGTTTTTTTTTTTTTTAATTTTTTTTAATGTTTTATTTATTTCTAGGAGAGAGAGAGAGAGACAGTGTGAGCAGGGGAGGGTCAGAGAGAAAGGGAATCACAGACTACGAAATAGGCTCCAGGCTCTGAGCTGGCAGTCAGCACAGAGCCCGACGCAGGGCTTGAACCCACGAAATGCGAGATCATGCCCTAAGCGAAAGTCGGACGCTTAACCGACTAAGCCACCCAGGCACCCCTCCTTTAAGATAATTTCAACCTTAGGAGTGTCAGGGGTGATAGCCATATATTTAATGAGAGCCTCCCTCAATCTCTACAGGAAGTCCATCAAGCTCTCATTTTGTGTTTTTAAAATAGTGGCTAATTTAGCATAATTTAAGGACTTAATCTTAGATTCCCCAATGGGATGGTCATTATCCCAATTAGGATCTTGGGGTGGAACTGCCTGAGCTTCCAGTAGGGAGCTGGAAGTTCCCCATAGGACTGCCAATCCCAAGGTAATTAATGAACTACTTATCCCCATATCTCTTAGCTGCTGCCTGAACCCCACATTTTTCTGTCTCATTTAGAGTCTTATTTAAAAAAAGCATTATATCTTTCCAGGTGAACTCATAAAAGTATATAATATTCTGAAAAACCTCTATTTATTTGTCTGATCAGAAAGTGTACCCACATCTCCTTTTATCTGTCTAAAAACTTGTAGTATAATAAGTTTCTCCTGGCATTCTAAGTTCTTGTAAGGGAAACATTTATGATATATTACAGTGAGTGCCTGAATAAGGTGGGAGTAGGGAGCAGAACTGCACTTTTTTTATATAGATTGAGGACCTGAGGAGGAGGAGGTTGAGGTAGAAGACTTCCCTTCCTCCTTCTCTAGATCTGCTTTGAATAAAGGTAAGGAGCCCTTAATTGTTTCCCCTCCTGATTGCTGGACTTCAGAAAGAGTTGCATTAAATCAGGATCCACCTTACATTGCTTACATATATCTCGATTTTTTTTCTTGAGGCCCCAAAACAATGAACATAAGGGACTTCTCCCTATTTCCTTTCACATTTGCAAAACAAATCCAATTGTAGGATAGTATTATAATTGATATTTTCCTCTGGCGGCCAGGTTTCCTCCTCAAGTTTGTACTGAGGCCAATCCTTTGTGCAGAAGAAAATGAGTCATAATGCATTCCAAAGGAGTAATGACCTTAGTTGGGGAATTACCCATCTATAAGGAAAAGGAAAAAAGGTATCCCTTATCCCAATTTCCTATAGCTGGCCGGGAGAAACCTCATCTTCTGGCCCTGGATTTCAGGTGACTATGCGACTGGCAGCTAAAACCCCTGTCAATCTCATGAGGTGCTGGGAGTGGTTAGTTGCTCTTACCCAGGAATGACCCTACCTCTGACACCTGACCTGGTCTTCCACGATTTCTCCTACCCGCCCTTTCTCACCTGCAGGACCTTGGGGGTATGGACTGTGACCAAGAAAGACTTCCTTGGTTATCGTAGGATGCACTAATTTTATTTTGGCCCAACAGTAACTTACATATTGATGACCCACCTTTGCAGGGGAGGAGGGGGGTGGTTAAAGGGCTAAAGCCAAGGTCTATTCCCCTGCCACATAGACATGTTCCAGCCATATGGATATCTATTTTCAGCATACAGTAGGGTAGGGTTAATAAAATGGCTCCCATGTATCTCAGTAAAAGCCCTTCATATATCATCCATCCCTCATATGGCATAGACATCCATTCCCATGGTGAACAGGAACAGCACAAATGTGGAGGATTTGAAGGCTAGCACGAATGATGACACTGAGTATTGCCATCATTCTCCCAGGCTTTGAGTCACAGGAGGAGGAATTTTAATCTTAAACCAGTGTACTTTTAAAATCCATTCATTTTAACCTTAGTCCATCTTGACTAAATATAAAATTTCTTTCTAAAGATTTCCCTTCACGTACCTTCTACAACTTTCCTTTGCATTCACATTTTGTCCCAGCCATTTGTCTCCAAATAACTAGTCTCATTTAGGACAAATTACTTTCTTTTACCTTCAATAAAATGTATTTCCATTCTATAGTCTTTCTATACATATCTACTTTTCTTCATACAGAGTTGCTTTCCTTGTTTTTATCAATTTTAACTACATTTAGCAGAATTTTAACTCTTAGAAACCTTGTCTCCGGTGAAACCTAAGTAGTATCCAATTGTGAACTTTATGTAACATCAGAATTTTTTTAGATGGCAAACTTATGAATCCTTTAATCATAAAACATGCTTTCCCACAGATCCAAATATCCTTAGATTCTCAAATCAAAAGCACAAACCTACATCTAGTAATTAGTGCTTTAGCCTCTTATCTCATCAGATATACAATGAATTCAAACTCAATTTATCATGGAAGCAAAACTTTAATGCTTTAGTTTACCAAAGACTTTGAAAGCTATCTTAACAATTACCCATGAAAACTATGAGACAAAGTTAACCATTACTTTAAGTCATCCTTTTGCTAACACATTGGAACAGAGATAAGATGAGCTTATTTGGCTTCAGCAAATCTGGGTAGAATAAAAGTTGTTTGTGTGTATGTGTGTGTGTGTGTGTTGTTTTGTTTTTGTTTTTGTTTTTGTTTTGTTTTTTGGTCAGGTCTATCTCAAACCAACAAAATTAAATTAGCTTAAACACTTAATATGTTTTACTTGGGACCACTGAAGACAATTTGTTCCTCATGGTTAATATCTACCTGGACTATGGTGGGGAAATCTGAAGTGGGTGATCTTCACCCCTCAACATCTGGAGTGGGAAGAGGAGCTGATGGTACCTGAGGAATTGGGGAGCCAGTTATGCAGGCTGTACCTCAGGTGGTGCAGAACAGGAGATGAGGAAGGGAAGGCAGAATACGTGAAGTACTAGCAGAAGGCAGAGAAAGAGAATCCCCAGTTTCAAATCTTGTCAGCTCAGACAAAGGAGCAGACTCCAGGCTTCTGGTTTGTTTTCTTTTTCACTAGTGGAATTAAGCAGTGGACACCAGTCTGGAGAAGACAGGCAGTTTCTCTGAAGCAAAGGGAGTTTTGACAGCTGCTTGGGAATATTCCTTAAAGTCCCATTCTAAAGTAGACTGGCCAGAGACAGTTGGCTCTAACAGGTGGTTTTGAGGAATCCACACCCCACCCCCCTCATCCTGGTATCATAGATTGATCCTTCCCAACGCACTCTGTCACAGGACAAACATAAGGTAAGAGGTCATTTCATTTGCCTGGCCACTCCCCTCATGGGGATTTGAATGCCTCTTAGCATTGGCAGGTCAGTATAAACCCCTGACTCAGATCAGGCCTCTGAGGACCTGATTGTGCCTTGAGCCTTATGAGGTTATCGTAGTATCACAGAGTACGACACACTCAGGCTCTATAGATAAAACCGTGGAACATGACCACTCACACACATACTCAGACAGATTGAAGACTCCCACCCAGGACTTCCCTGTCTTATGTGATGACTAAGTCACCTGGGAGGTGGCTGAGCTCCCCTTCAACCTTTAGGGCAGTCCTGAATTGTCCTAGATCCCTGGGGACATTTACCCAATTTGATGTCCTGTCTTGGCAGAATTTTCTGATTCCCCACAGGGTCCGTTAGAATATGGCAGTGGCTGGCTATTACCAGGCCCAGAAAAGGTCAGGGTTCAGTGAAACCACTGGTGGCACACTTCCCTTCCCATCTCAAGGGCCCCAAATGGTGGTGCCCACTCTGGTTCTCAACAACAGTGGCACAAGGGGCCAGCACAGCTGTTGGCTTCCTGGCCTATGCACCAAAAATGTTACAGCATATACTCAGTGCCCATGAAGAGACAAGTGACATGCACTCAGGGAATCAGAAAAGGCTTTATTTTGGAAGGGTGCTGGCCCAGTGGAGTCACCTCCAAAGGGTATGCATCAGCTCAGGTTTTACTGATCTTTCATGCATATGTGCTTCTGGGTTGGCAGGACTAGTATAGTCAAACTTCCGGCTCTTGACTGCTGGCTGATGCACGAGGCAGGCAAGATTACAGAAGCCAAAAGCTTGCAAGAATGGTATCCAGCCTCAGGCATCTAGCTGGCCCTTTTTATCTGCTTTTACTAGCTTTCCTTCCCAAATGAGATCATTGTATTAAAAGATCCATACTAATTTTTAAAAGAAGATTCTAGCAGAGGGAGCACAAAAAGGGTGGTGAGTAGAAGAATATTACACATACCCTAATGATTTAGACCATGATGCCTGACCTATAATCGATGAGACAGATAGAAAGTAACCAGTTGGAAGAGGTACACAAGCAACTTAAGCCTCCAAAAGAATGACAAATAGGGAAAGGATTCTTCTTCCTTTAGGTTATTGGGAATGAATGCCAAGAATGCTCTTATAACTATCCTTTCCAGAAGGAACAAAGTTATGTGATTTCAAGCATGTCATGTAAAGTCTATGGTTCTTTATCTATTAGATGGGATGCTTTTAAAATTATCACATTGTTACTGTGAAGATGAAGTGAAACAATTTATATAAATAATTATGCCAGTATCAAATATTATGTGGCATAGAGTTTCCCAAATTGTCTATTATAGATTTTGGATATATGAAAATAATTCCACTAAACAAGTGCAGTATTAAGATGTGGTCACGATTAATTCAGATGATGACAAACTTCTTTAATCTCTCTGCTAAGTAATAATTTATTAAGAAAAATGTGAATCAGAATTCTCTTGATCCTTTGGAGGACATAAATTGAACTAAATTTGAATTGCTAAAATATAATCAAGTTATATGAAAAAAACTGGTCTCCTAAAAATAAATAGTAGGTTTGATTGTTCTTTGGTGACTCTTTGTCAGTCATCCCTGAGCAAGGACATAGTTCTCTCAAAATTGAACAAAGAAGTTGATTTGGGAGAGATATTAATACACTTGCATTATAGGACATTAAATACAAATGGTATCACCATTTTATAGGGAGTACCCAGAAGGGCAAAACAGAAGTGAGACTCAAGAAAAAAATACCACTTTAGAACATTTAGTTATTGAGTTTTTAATATTTATTTATCCAGAAAGAGCAAGCACAAGCAGGGGATGGGCAGAGAGAAGAAGACACAGAATCTGAAGCAAGCTCCAGTCTCTGAGCTGTCAACACAGAGCCCTATACAGGACTCAAACCCACCAACCGTGAGCTCATGGCCAGAGCCAAAGTCAGACACTTAACCGACTGAGCCACCCAGATGGCCCTAGAACCTATACTTAATGCTTATTTTCTGTAGGAAAAAAAAAAAAAAAAAAAAGATGAGGAGTTAAAGATATAGGATGGCTTATTAAATATCAATAAGACATCGTTTTTGTCTCCAAAGATTCTAACCATGGGGATGAAATTTTAATTAAACACTAATTGGAAATTCTACGAATTCTAGGAGAAGAATTATTTCCAAAGAATAGAGTGGGTAGGACACTGTCCATTCTTCCTATAAATAAGGAAATCACAAAATGCAACCTTTACAAAAGGGCACCAACTTGATCTTGAAGAATAAGAAAAGTCCATTCTGCACCCAATGGGCGTGTGCATGAGACTGAGGGAAAATGATATTCTAGGAAGAGGGGACAGTGTATGCAAAGGCAAAATAAAAGATGTGTTTAGAGCATTCTGAGTAATTCAGCATTACTGAAGCATAAATTGGGTGCAGAATGGACTGGAGATGCAAGCAATCATTTGCTCTCCAAAGGCCTTACAGGAGATGCCATGGAGAGCCATTCAAAATTTCCATACACTCCTTAATTTCTTATCATTCTTTTCATGTAGGCATGTGATGGGTGGTTATTAAGTGCTTTTACATGCCATGTCCAATTTGATTCTCTTATCATTATGAAGTTATACTTCAGATTTCGGGTTAGGGAGGAGATATCTACAGATATGAAATCATTTGAATAATAATAAGTGACTGGTCAAGAGAAATGTTTTGATATGTTATTACACAACTTTGTTATGAGTAAGGATTATCTAATTATCAAGATGCAAGTGAAAGTAAAACCAAGTCAGAAGAGATCTATTAAAGAGACATTGAAACAAGTTCATAAAATCCAAGACAAGGTCAAGCCAAAATGCTGGACATCTAGAACAGTAGGAGTAATCGTTTCTAATGCCACTAGATCAATTCCTGTCTGTGTCTCTGTTTCTCTCTTTATGTCACAGTGATACAGATGCTTATCTCTACTGATTTTTCTCTGTACATCTTGGGGTTGTTTTGTTTTTCACTACAGTTCAGTTTCATATACTAAGAAATAGGACCACTGACCAATTCTCATTTTATATCATATGGTTTTAGCTATGAGAAAGCACTTGACTCAACTGATCAACATTTTATCTGCTCTTATGTTTAAAAATATTTTTAAAAATTAAATTCTGAAGCACCCAGGTGGCTCAGTCACTTAAGTATCAACCTTGGCTTGGGTCATTACCTCATGGTTCGTAAGTCCTAGCCTGCACTGGGCTTTCAGCTGTCAGCACAAAGCCCGTTTCAGCCCATTTCAGATCCTCTGCCTATCTCTCTGCCCTTCCCCTGCTCGTGCGCTCGCTCTCTCTCTCTCTTTCTCTCTCTCTCTCTCAAAAATAAGTAAACTTGAAAAAAAATAGTTTTCTTCCCAGGGGCCCAGCTATGGATGAATCAAATCAAGTGTGGTGTTAAGGTGGTAAAGTTATGCTGTCTTACGTGTGGATGGAGGAGGGACATACAATCCCAGAGATGTCCACAAAAGAGTCACTTTTATTTTTTAAAGCTATACTGTGTGAAATAAAAAGTGGGGAAATGTTCACGTTAATGCTCTACCATAACTTGGAACTGCAATAGTGATCTCTAGGTATTCCCAAGCTAAGGTGCAATTACCTGTTTCAGTCTGTGAGATATCTAGCCATCATTTCCCTCCTCTGAAAACCTCTAAGATTAGTGTGATATGATAGCTACAGTATTTTTTAGCCACCCAAAAAGACTTGTATTTCATATATAGCTTAGTCATTAATTTGGCAGTTTTATTAGAAACACCTTATTTAAATTATCTAAGGTTATAGTTTCCATCCCGGTAAAATAGGTATAATAACATCAACTTTGCAAGGATGCCAGGGTAATTAGAGTTAGCAAGGCAGTTGACACAAAATAGTCTCCCTTTAAAATGAATAGTATTTAGGGCGCCTGGGTGGCTCAGTTGGTTAAGCATCCGACTTTGGCTCAGGTCATGATCTCGCAGTCCGTGGGTTTGAGCCCCGCATCGGGCTCTGTACTCACAGCTCAAAGCCTGGAGCCTGTTTCAGATTCTCTGTCTCCCTCTCTCTCTGCCTCTCCCCAGTTCGTGTTCTCTCTCTCAAAAATAAATGTTAAAAAAATTTTTAATTAAATAAATGAATAGTATGACCAACAAACCAAACCAAAAACCAACACAAAACAAAACAAAAATCTGTTCAAGTAAATATAAGGTCCATAAATGCAGCAACTTGGTTCACCTTATCATTATTTTATTTTCAGCACCTGATATAATCAAGGTTCGATAAATATTTATTAGGAAAGCAAATACTTAAATAATTTATTGATTAAATGAATAAGAATTGGATAATTGATTTAATGAGGAAATTGAAAATTAGATAATAATCAGAATATCAACATTTCTCACTGCAGGCAAGACTATAAAAATGATTTCAAACCACATCAAATTTGTTATATTAAAACTTTACACAGATTTCAAAACAGTTGGTAGTGCTAAAGTGTGTTGACTATTAGTAATAGATGGAGATCTTTAGATTTAAAAATATGGAAAGTCAAAATTTTATGTTTTCTATATAATTATAGGGAACTAAAATGATAAAAACTAGTGAGAAATCAAAAGGGATCAACCTGCCAACAAAAAAGAGTATTGAATCTTGATGACCTCTGGCTAACATGAAAGTATTTGACCTTTTCTCACCATAACACTATTATTTAAAGCAGACTTTACTGAAATATAGGCAAAGCTGTCATTCAGGAGAAGGAAAATAATGCCAACACTTTTACACTGTCTGCATGATGTCGTTCCATCTGTGTAAATCAGTCCGATTCCAACAATTTTATGATAAACAAAAAACCATATGCTATTTTTTCAGGGTTAACGAGTATAATTACCAAACTCCATAAAAGTTGTTGAAATCAGAATTAATGGCATAGTTATCTAAAATATTGGGATTTTTCCTGATTACAACTTTGATATTGATAATAGCTACCGTAATACAATAATGGCCTCTTCTCCTTTTGCCATATGTCACATTTCTGATTTATTTATTTGGCCTCAGTTTCTCTGTTTCCCACTACAGTGCCACCCCCTGTCTGGTTGTTGTTTGGTGGTCTGTCTGTGCAGTGTCCTTTGTTCAGAATCTTTTTACTATGACATTACATATCTAAGATGGCATACCTCCTTTTGGATTAATCCATCTTCACAGTACTTTCAGGGAATGTGCTATTTCCTGCCTCTAAATCCTGCTGGAGCAATTCTAACCAAGAGTGATTTGTGTTCTGAAAGCCAACTGAGATTTATAAGACCTCCTTCACCAGAGAGCTATATCTGGGCTAATTATGTACACTTAGACCCCAAGTACTAGCAAGAATCCCATTCAGAAATCCACTGCTGTTCCTGGCCTCACCTTCACGTAGCTGTGGGCCAGTTCAGCCACCTGGACCCCGGAACTAGTTTAATGGATCTCTATAGCTCCGAAGTTATGCAAATGTGCCTCAGGGGTCAGTAGGTAATACCTCAGATACTTACTCCTAGAGTTATGGATTCACATTCTTCACTAAACTGAACCAGCCTAATTTTTTCGATCTGACACACTTGTAATACATATAAAATTGTATTTGAACAGAGAATTGGTCAACTTTGATATTCTCAGACTTAAAATGGGAAAGAAAATTCCAGGTTTCTATACTATTAGATCACACAGTGATCTTTGGTATAACTTAAGTGTTGAATGTAAATTATTATATGTTTTTGAAATCAAAGCTTTCATCTTGCTCTTGACTTTTTTTTTTTTCTTTTGCCCTGAGAGAGAGAGAGTGCACACATAACTAGGGGAGGGACAGAGGGAGTGGGAGGGACAGAATCTTAAGCAGGCTCCATACCCAGCATGGAGCCAGACATGGAGCTAGATCCCATGACTATAAGATCATGAACATGAGATCATGACCTGTGTCAAATTCAAGGGTTGGACACTTAACTGACGGAGCCACCCAGGCACCCCTAACTCCTGCATTTTGGGAGTACTTTGTTGAAAATGCTGTGTTTTTAATATGAGAAATCAACCAGTGAACCCAGGAGAAGGGGAACTTTATATTTGTTGCCACTAATACTAGATCAGTAGTTTCATTTTTATATTTTATTTGTTTTAGATGAAAAATGTGAATCTAAGCAAGGAATCATTTTCTCAATATCTTATAGTGACTAGATAATATTAAGGATGATTGAGGCAATTGTGATAATATAATAGTTTCACTTCCCTGGATAATCTTAATCAAGCAATCCTATTGATATTAATACAAACACAGACTTATTTTTTTATGCCCTACTTGGGAAAATCTTTTATATGATTATTCAGGGCTTTAAGGAAGTTATGAGGCCAAGGTGAGCAAATTTAAAAAAGACAAAAGAATGCAAACCTAATTCCATCCAATGAACAGTGGACAGAGTCAACAGTTTGTACCCTAAGTGAGGAGAGAGAACATCTACAGAGCACAAAATTTACACAGGTAGCATTCACAGGCACTACTTACCACATCCTCTTAATAGCTCTTCATTAATCTCTGATGGGAGTAGTAGGTGTACAGTCCCTGAGCTTTCTTGTTCTTTTGAGACACATTACTATTTCCCAGGGTTTTCTAATGGAATTGAGCCTCAGTTGCCTATAACAGTAACCTGTGCCTTATGTGTATCACCTTTAAACAATTTCCTTTCATCTTGATTATTTCCCCACTCCCTACTGATGTTTCCTGTGATCACTTTCCAAATTAACCGTTTGTACTTTACTATGTTTCCCAGAGCCTTGTTTCTGAAGCACTCTAAATTAAAGATACCCAGTTGCTTACTGATATAGTTGACTTTCAAATCTAGCTTCCTCCAACTCTAAAGCCCATGATGTATCAACAGTGCAATGTTGTTGTCTGAATGTAATGAACATAGGTAGTCTTTTTTAGCATTTACATATATTTAGGCAGTGGAATTTCCCCAAAATTGTGGCTTTAATTTTAAATTTGTTTTCACAAATTAGGACATTTTTCCAAAGTGTTAAGATGAAAACACACATAAGCTTATTAAAAACAATTGAATGTGACAGCATTCTGCATTGCTACCTCTTGCAATACGAGAAGGAGAAGGTCTCTGTGACTGGCTGGAATATCATAGAGGTTACCACACTACAGACCTGACTCCCTTCTCTAGTGCCAGGTCGGACAGACCTTCTCCATGAGTGGTTCCTTGTGGAAAGACTGAGTCACCTCTTGGGGCACCTTATGATAGGAAACCCAGGAAGTTTGGGTTTGGCCAACTACAACACATAGTGAACTCTTTCCTCAGGGAGTTTGATTTAAACTAAGCTGGGGTCATTCCTCAGGAAGAGTTTGGTTTGAACGAAGAACAACTATAGACCTAAAGTTTAGGGCATCAATTCAGTTACAGTAATCATAAGCTATATTAATAAATAGAAATATTTTCCTAAACCAAGGGAATCACTTAACCATGTAGGAATTTTATTTTTTTAATTAATTACTCTTCCATGTTAAAAGTAATATAGCTATGCTGAAAAGTTTTTGTAGAAGAGTTGAAAAAGTATTACACAGGATCCCATTACTCCTTCATTAATAAAATAAAATGTTTTATTTACTTTTTTATTTATTTTAAGGTAAAATAGTAGCATCAACATTTAGGTTTATTTGTGTGTCAATTTAAAATACACACAAAACATTTTATATTGTATTATATATGAGTTTTTTTAAACCTTTGATTTTTTTGTTTAACATTAAATTTATGTGTTTTTCAGTGTTGTGACACCTTATTTGAAGGCCTGAAAATTTTACATTTACCTCAGCCTCTATAGTGGCCACATAGTTTAGTTATCTGAGGAAAGGATAAACAAAAATTATTCTTTTCTTCCTGTTTCTACTTGCCGTTTTCTTTCTGTAAGTTGTGCTTTTGATAACTTCATACTGAAATGAGGGGCCATTTCACCTTTTATGGGTTAATAGTGGATGGTGTCTAAAACAGACTATGGTCCACGATAGGTGTTCAATAAATGTAGACAGTTTATAGGTTCTTGTCTCACTTATGTCAGGTTTCTTGTTCCTATTGCTATTTCCTTAGTTCAGGCCCTCACAGCATTCCTTCTAATTTCTCTGTAAATTCCTCAGTTTTCTCTTTTTCATCATTGGCATTTAACCCAACATAGATAGAAAGTATAAAGGGAGCATCAGGTTTTGAATCCAGTAAGCCCACCTAGGATTGATTCCCAGTTCTCTTTGGTCTGAGCTGTAAGCAGTTGAGAAATCTGAGCTTACCCATTCAGTTTTACTTGAATGAGGGTAAATATATTTATCATAATCATTCCAAAACTAGTTCAGAGGTCTGTGTGTCTAATCTGCTTTGGAGAAAAGGGAATTTCAGGCTATGTTACAAATCATAGGGTCCTTGCTTTTGAGAACATAGTGTTAGGGAGTAGCCTTGTCAGCATCATAACTGAAGAGAAAAAAACAATGGGCATGCTAGAAATGTGAATACTATAAAAAACAACACATCTTGGAGAATTTCTGTATCTAGAGAATGCAAAGTATTTTATTTAACCATCTACATCAATTATTGTGAAAATATCTGAATACAGCCCATTTGATTGATACCATTAGGGCTCCAGCCTCTGGGAAGTGGTATTTTTCTTCTCTGATTTCAACTCCATCTCTTATAGTCCTTATATGAAATTGGATGAATTACAGCAGCTGAAAAGATGAAGTGGCTGTTAGTTTCTGTAAGAAAGACTGATGATAAAAATTGGCCTGGACAAAAATACCAGTTATAATCACCAACCAACTGGTAAGGGGGAGGAAGTGCTATTCATCTCTAATTCCAACTGTTAATTACCTAAAAATATATACATTTCTTACTTATATTTTTGGCATATTATGATTTAATCAAAACATGGTCTGTCATAAGTTTAAGAAAAGCATATTCAATTTATAGGATATTTTTTAACAGTGTAATACTCCTGATGATTCAGTGCAATAAAATATAAGAGTAACGGGAAAAGACAATATTTAGTGTTGTTAAAATAATAATCCTAAATTAGGTGCCAGATGATATAATATTCTACTTCTTCCTAACCTACTTTACAATTGACATGATGAAATCTGAGTAGGTTGCCGAAGACATTCTGTAGTTTTCGGCAGAAATAGTAATGATAGGTGTATAGAAGTATATGTATCATTCTCAGTTGGAAAATAAACTCACTGCTGGATCCATGATGAGGAATGTGGGTAGGTAAAGAACACTTACACATGTATTAAAGTGTCTGTTACAGCACTCACCTTTTGATATTTATTAGATAATGGTCAAGATGGCTTTTATCCAAGTCTCAGTTTCTTGCCTGGGAAATGGAGTAATAAAAACAGGTTGAAATAATATTAACATTAGTTATATTTCAAAGCAAATTAAGCAAGTGCTTACAATGGTCTAAGAACTTCTCAGATGGAAAAGAGGTTCCACCTCACAGTATTTATTTAGTACTCTTTAAGTATAAGTATACCTAAATAGTACTATATTTATATAGTTATAATGCATGAACTTATTATATATGTTACCCTGTTTTAAGGTGGATTGTCTTATTATCTCACTCTTTAGAAGAGGATTTCAAAGCACAGAAAGGGATTAAGGAATTTGTTCAATCTCACTTAGCCATCAGTGATGAAGTCTGGATGTCAGACCCCAGATCCTGCTGTTTTAGCCATTACATCATATAACCTTTTCTACTGTGAATATATTGAGAAAAGGGACTGGCAAGTGTAACTACCTTTATTATTATCCAGGAAAATGATGAACATTATTACTGCAATTGGTAAGAGCCCAGTCCACCACACAAATACAAATTTTGCTAAAACATGTAAAACTATTACATGTCTGGCATGCATGGGTGGCTCAGTCGGTTTAGTGTCCAATTTTGGCTTAAGTCATGATCTGGCAGTTAGTGACTTCAAGCCCCGTGTCGGGCTCTTGATGACAGCTCAGAGCCTGGAGCCTGCTTTGGATTCTCTCTCTCTCTCTCTCTCTCTCTCTCTGCGCCCCTCCCCATTCATGCTCGTTCTCTTTCTTTCAAAAATAAATAAACATTTTAAAATTAAAAAAAAAAACTATTACATGTCTAGGAAAGGTGTCACTAAGAAGAGAATTCTGAGCTGGCCCTTGAAAATGTGAAAATTTTGGCAATGGAGAGGACAGTATCTTAGTCCATTTGGGCTGCTATCACAGAATAGCATTGACTGAGTGGCTTATAATTATGGGAGTTTTTTTTCCTTAAAATTCTAGAGGCTGAGTAGTTCAAGATCAAGGGGCCAGCAGATTCAGTGTCTGGTGAGAGCCTGCTTCCTGGTTCATGAATGGCCTCATTGTGTCTTCACATGGTGGAAGGGGTGAGAGAATTCTCTGGTGTTTCTTTTTAAAGGGCACTAATCTCATTCATGAAGGTTTCACTCTCCTGACTTAATCACCTCCCCAAGACACCACCTTCTAATCATATCACATTAGGAGTTAGAATTTCAATGTATTAATTTTGGAGGGACACAGGCATTCAGTCCATAACAGACAAGTATGGCTCTTGGAGGAAGAAGAGACATAGATAGGGAGGTTTTCAATTATAAGGAACAACCGATAATAAGGTACAGAATAAGGAAGACTGATATTCAAGAAGGTTGAGAAACTGACAGATTGTAGAGCATCATGGTGTACAAATTTTTGACACTAGGCAATGAAGTATAATAATCAGAATCAATGGTGCTTAATCATGTTATAATTCAATGGCCAACCAACTTTTTAAGTAGCAAGTGGGAAAAAATAAGTAAGGGGATGATGGAGCCCATTTATGTTTTTATTTATTTTTTTGTTATTTTTTTAGAATTACATGTTTGTCACAATGTTAAAAATCACACTCATGGAAAAAGATTCTGTTGACAAGTGGAACCAGCTCATGATATTGATTTCTGCTTCCATTTGTCTCCCCTATTGAATAACATAGCTTTATTTTGTGTCATTGGGACTCTCTATTGTTTTTTTTTTAAATCTCTATTGCTTTTAAAATCTCCCAGTTATACCATTTCTTTTAGATTTTTTCCAGTTTTTTAAGTTTAGAAAAATATTCTAGAACACTGAGTTCTGCACTCATTATAAAACTGTCAAAAGTAATCTTGTTTTCACCTAATGTGTGGGCAGCTTCAGAAAAACACATTATCAGCTAGTACAAAAAGATATTCTAACAGAAAGAGCTGCACAATACCAGAGGTTGATGGTTCTAGAGATAGAAAGTACAGGACTGCCCTGGAATATATAGATAAGATACAAAGAACAGTTAGATTTCAAAGTTTAGTGTATGTAAAACTCATTTGGGGACCTTGTTTAAAATTCTTATTTCAGTTTCCAGTCTTAAAGATTTAGTAAGTCTGGGTGGATGCCAGAAATATTGATATTTGATAGGGTTCTCAGGTGTTTTTGATAGAGATAAGCTTTTGGCCCACTTTTAAGAAACAACAGCCTTGATATTTCATTTATTATTTTAATATTAAATCTTAGTCACTCACTAGAATAAGCCCTTTGGGTCCTGGGTAACATATTTGGAACCTAATGACAGTGAATAGGGACACCATGTGGTATGGCAATGATGGTGGTGGTGGTATCTGAATAGAACTATACTATGTTTTCTTCTTTGCTTGAAATTATTTTCAGCTTTAGTCTAAAAATGTGACCTATGGTCAGATTATGAAATGTTAAAGAGGACTGTTTCCCCCTAAAATAGGAAATTTAGAAAAGAATCGTTTATGTTAACATGCTCTGGCAGCATGAAAAACTGATTACACCTTCAAGAAGTTGTTTCTTGCTTCACACTCACAATGTATGAAGAATGACAAGAGACGTAGGGGATGCAGTCAAGTATTGACAAAAAAGGCCTGATGTTTTGTGCCAGGCTACCACTCTGCCATCAGGAGCTTCAAAGAATTATTAATACTCTGCAGTATTATTCCTTCCAAATCAACAGAAAATACTATGAATGAACATTATAGACATTCTGATATGGGTATGGACACAGTATTTGAGGATAATAACAGGAAAATGATGAACATTGTAATTAAGTTGGTAAGAGTCTATTCACATTGAGTAAAACTGATCAACCTTGGAATCATTAAATGCCAGCCATCTACCTTTGTCACTAAACACACTTCTCTTGCCTTCAGATTTACTATCACTTGCTAGTGTAGTGTACCTTTTAGCCTTCAAACCCAAGCAATTTTTGGGGGGGATGAGGGAGGCATCTAAATACTCTTTATTTTTATTTTTTGTGGAGAGATTTTCTAAGTGATCTTTATTTCTTTGGGGGGGGAATCTAAATACTCTTTGTTTTTAAGTTTTCATTTAAATTACAGTTAGTAAACATACAGTGTGATATTAATTTCAGATGTACGATTTAGTGATTCAACACTCAGAACACCTGGTGCTCATCACACATGCCCTCCTTAATCCCAAGAAATCTTACCAGGCAAGTCTTTGCTATGCCAGCCAAACTAAGGAAGTAGAAATTACATGTTTTCTGGCTAACAGAACTATATTTGGATTGCATGTGGGTAGCATTCACTTATGATGAATACGGCCTTGTGAGAATTACTTAAATTCTCTAAGATGCAGATTATTTGTGAAATGAGGATAATGAAAATGTTCTTATCATGTAAAATTATTTAGTTAAAATAATCATCCAATATTTGGGAATCTGTTCATGCATCTTCCAAGTACAAACAATGTAAGAAGTTCTGCAAACAACACATACTTTGTTCCTCCCCCAAATATTCAAGTGATGACTAATTTTTATTCTTTGGTCAATCTGACATACATTTATTAAATTCTTATTATATGTTAGGCATGCTTCAAGGTACTGAGGATTTGCTTTTAAAGAGACACACAAGGTTCTTACTCTCTTGAAGCTCATATTTTAGTGATTGAGAGAAACAACAAATAAGAATAATGTAAGTAGGGCACCTGGGTGGTTCAGTTGGTTAAACGTCCAACTTCAGCTCAGGTCATGATCTCACAGTCTGTGGGTTTGAGCTGCACATCGGGCTCTGTGCTGACAGCTCAAAGCCTGGAGCCTGCTTCAGATTCTGTCTCCCTCTCTCTCTGCCCCTCCTCCTCCGCTCACTCTCACTCTCTGTCTCTGTCTCTCAAAATAAAATAAAGACATTAAAAAAAAGAATACATGTAAGTAAGATGTCACAGGAATATATTATTGTTACTTGCTGATGAACTGGTTTCTATTTTTTTTTAATTATAGAAGAGAGTTGTATTGAGGCAAAGCTACAGTTGCAGCTATATACTTTTGACTCTCCCATTAATTCATGATCCTTGAAAAACACAGTTCTGAATTTGATTTTGGTGTAAGTATTTAATAGCTTCAAGGGCTATCCTTGGCCATTGGTAGGTAACAGACCAAGGTTTCACTCTTGAGAATAGCTGTTGGCAGAGAGAGGATGTGCCACACTATTTCATAAATATAGAACAGTATTCTTGTTATAACAGATAGTCACTCTCTGTTCCAAAGGACTTAAAGTTCCAAAGGATTTAAAAAAACAAGACACAACAAATGTATACTGTATATATATATATGCATATGTATGTGTATATATGTGTACCTATGTATGTATAGTGAATGTATATATTCACAGTTACATTGTTATTTAAAAACCACCTTATTATTTAATGATGAATTATCATCAAAAATGAATTTGAGATTGAAGACCAGAGAAGTTATAACAAACTTCTTTTGAAACAGCAGTGTCTCTCATAGCCACACTTGGTTCAGTATAAACAGTGCTTTCATATGTGTTCTCTTCTCTTTGCCCTTCACATTTAATATTTTCTTTCTCCACCCTGTTCACTGTTGTGAAAGCTCTACTTAAAGGACATCAGTGAGCTCCTATGCCTTTACTGTTAGGACTGGATTAGCACATTGGGGAGCCCTGGCAGGGGATGAGAAGAAAATATGAAACTGAGTTAAATGTATTTAGGTCCCCACCTTCCTTTTCACAAAGTCATCGTGGGCTTGCTGTGTTCTTCTTGAAGAGCCATTCTTCACTCAGGATGGCCCGCATTTCAGTACCTCCTTGCCGTCCTTGTCCGTTTAGACCGTGAGGTAGTAATAGTTCTCCTTTCACCAGCCCAGAGTTTTGTGCATCATTCATTGTGGTTACCCTACTAACCACACTTCGATATATAGTCCTTTTTAAAATAAACTTTCTTCAAATTATCCTAATTTGAGTATACCATCTGTTTCCTGTTGAGTCTCTAACTGTTCCAACTATCTATCACCAGTGAAAGCATCCATTCAAACCCAATAAGAGAGTCAGAGTGGAGGTAGCAGGAAGCATATATGAATTAGAAGTTTGGGAGGAGTACCTGGGTGGCTCAGTTGGTTGAGTGTCTGACTTGGGCTCAGGTCATGATCTCACGGTTAGTGGGTTTGAGCCCCACATTGGTCTCTCTGCTGTCAGTACAGAACCCGCTTTGGATCCTTTCTCTTCGCCCCCATCTGGGCACTTCACCTGCTGTGATCTCCACCCCCCCCCCCCCACCAAAAGAGAGAGAGAGATTTAGAAGTTTGGGATTTAAATCATACCTATACTTTTAGTATATGTGTACCTAAGACAAGTTAACGGGTTGGTTTGAATATTAACTTTCATGTGCCAAATGTGAATGATCATGCTTCAACTGCAGAATAAAAATATCAGTTAAAGTTATTTGTAGAACATAACATGCATGGGGAATGACAAACAGTATCCTCAGTAATGTTAGTATTAGTAAGTAGCTACACTAATAGTCCTTACATAGCATACAACCTTAACTTCTTAATCAACTTTATAACAGAGGAACATTAACTGTTCTTAATCATTTCAACTCTGTGATTCCAATTTGGAAGGTGGATTACTATTTCTAACAATGAGGGGGGCTACAAACTCCTAATGCCTTATAGCAACTGATTAGGCACATCTTCTAATACTTCTCAGAAACTCTTGACATTTTTTTCTTAAAGTGTAAATTAATTAACACTCATAACATGTTTAAATGCCCAATACTGAAAGCTGAAAGAAATGCTAGTGTTAAAAGTCTTCAGTTGGTGGCTGACTAATTTCCCTGGAAGACAACTGTCGCTAGTAGGAAGCATCTGTCTATTGTGTGAAATATTACAAAACCAAGACCTCCTGTTAAAATCTAATTAGTTTAAATGTTGTGGGTCTCTAAACGTTGTTCACGCAAAAGGCTGATTTTTTTAAAACAGATAATGTATTTATATCAGAGCAACAACAGGTTTAACAGGTTTAATGATAGCAGTTCTGGAGTGCAGCTCAACATTACCAGCTGTTTGCAAGCAACCCCCATGTTGGAGGGAAGGAGCCCAGCTGAGGGATTTATCACCCAGAGAAATTTAGACTGATGTTCTTGCAGTTCTTCAAGCAATGGACCCATATAGAGAGAGAATATATGTTTCCTAATTTTCTGTGGCTTTAGTTTCTGTGTTATATAGTGCGAATTGTTATGTGGTTGGCAAAATTTTCAAAATCACTTAGAGTAATGTTGATAAAGGGGATACTTCTTGAGTACCCCCTATGTGCCTTGAACTATGATGAATTATTTTACATGAATGATCTCATTCAGTGCTTGCAGTCTCCTTTTGACATAGGTACTAACCTTTATCTTGGTATTTTGTACAAAGATAGATCCTTAACTCTCTATATTACAAATTGTGTGATCTGATTTCATTGTGTTCTTGACTCTTGGATTCTAGAAGTATCAGCTATTTATACTTTTCAGCATCAAGTTAAACTGGATCCAATCTCACATGTCAGTATTTTCCTGACTCTAATGCTACCCACTATTAGGGCTCTCTACTACTTTGGCTCTATTGTATGGTGTTCCTAAGGCTTATCTGGTCTAAGGTAAATAGAGCTGATTTTGACATTCAGTCCTGGCAGCTCAATGACTACCTTTCATCCTTTTGTATAGAATGTATCTGTCCAGTATATATGTATCCACAAACTGTATGCCCACCACTCCTTCTACAGGAGTCCTCTTTGCTAACAGGTTCATCTACAGAAAATACTAGTGACTGCTTCCATGGCCACTATCTTTAACGCCCAACTACTCACAGCCTTCCATGTATGTATGTATTCATCCCACATTTGGCAGTGATTATAATTTGTTCTAAAACCTCTGTCATTAATGGAAATTGCACAAGCCTGTCCCCTTCCCTTTCTTTGGAACATGATCTCTCTATCCAGGTCGACACAGACTCATTTTATTTTATTTTTTTAAATTTTTTTTAATGTTTTATTTATTTCTAGGAGAGAGAGAGAGACAGCGTGAGCAGGGGAGGGTCAGAGAGAGAGGGAGTCACAGACTGAAACAGGCTCCAGGCTCTGAGCTAGCAGTCAGCACAGAACCCAACGCGGGGGTCGAACCCACGAACCGCGAGATCATGACCTAAGTGAAAGTCGGACTCTCAACCGACTAAGCCACCCAGGCGCCCCGACACAGACTCATTTTAATTAAAATACCATATTTTTGGGTGCCTAGATGGCATAGTCACTTAAGCATCTGACTTCACCTCAGGTCATGATCTAACAGTTCGTGGATTCGGGCCTTGTGTTGGGCTCTGTGCTGACAACGTGGAACCTAGAGCCTGTTTCAGATTCTATGTCTCCTTCTCTCTCTCTGCCCCTCCCTGACTCATGTTCTGTCTCTCTCATAAATAAACATTAATTTTTTTAAACTTCTTTGACTGTCATTTTCATTTATCTTTAAAAATAGTTTATTGTCAAGCTGGTTTCCATATAACACCCAGTGCTCATGCCCACAAGTGGCCTCCTCCATGTCCATTACCCCCTTTTCCCTTACCCCATACACATCAGTCCTCAGTTTGTTCTCAGCATTCAAGAGCCTCTCATGGTTTGCCTCCCTCCCTCTTCCCCTCTATTTCTACCCTTCTTCTCCCCCATCATCCTCTGTTAAGTTCCTCCTAATCCTTCTATGCATGCAAACATATGGTATCTGTCCTTCTCTGCCTGGTTTTTTCACTCAACATAACACCCTCAAGGTCCATCCATGTTGCTACATATGGCCAGATTTCATTCTTTCTTATTGCCATGTAGTATTCCATTGTATAGATAAACCACATCTTCTTGATCCATCCATCTGTTGATGGACACTTAGGCTCTTTCCATGTTTTGGCTATTGTGGAGAGTGCTGCTATGAACATTGGGGTCCATGTGCCCCTATGCATCAGCACTCCTGTATCCCTTGGGTAAATTCCTAGCAGTGCTATTGCTGGGTCTTAGGGGAGTTCTATTGTTAGTTTCCTGAGGAACCTCCACACTGTTTTCCAGAGGGGCTGTACCAGTTTACATTCCCACCAACAGTGTAGGAGGGTGCCCGTTTCTCCACATCCTCGCCAGCATCTAGAGTCCTCTGATTTGCTCATTTTAGCCACTCTGACCGGCATGAGGTGGTATCTCAGTGTGGTTTTGATTTGTATTTCCCTGATGAAGAGGGACACTGAGCATCGTTTTATGTGTCTGTTGGCCATCTGGATGTCCTCTTTGAAGAAGTGTCTGGTCATATCTTGTGCCAATTTCTTCACTGGATTGTTTGTTTTTTGGATGTTGAGTTTGGGGAGTTCCTTATAGATTTAGGATCCTAGTCCTTTATCTGACATGTCATTTGCAACTATCTTTTCCCATTCCGTTGCCTATTAGTTTTATGGATTGTTTCCTTTGCCGTGCAGAAGCTTTTAATCTTGATGAGGTCCCAATAGTTTATTTTTGCTCTCGATTCCCTTGCTTTTGGGGATGTGTCAAGTAAGAAGTTGCTGCGGTGGAGGTCAAGGAGGTTGTTTCCTGCTTTCTCCTCTTGGGTTTTTTTGGTTTCCTGTCTCACATTCAGGTCCTTTATCCATTTTGAGTTTATTTTTGTGTATTGTGTGAGAAAATGATCTAGTTTCATTCTTCTGTATGTTGCTGTCCAGTTCTCCCAGCACCATCTGTTAAAGAGGCTGTCTTTTTTCCATTGGATACTCTTTCCTGCTTTGTCAAAGATTCGTTGGCTGTACACTTTTGGGTCCACTTCTGAGTTCTCAATTGTATTCCTTTGGTCTGTGTGTCTGTTTTTGTGCCAATATCATTCTGTCATGATGATGACAGCTTTGTAGTAGAGGCTAAAGTCTGGGATGGTGATGCCTCCTGTTTTGGTTTTCTTCTTCAGTATTACTTTGGCTATTCGGAGGCTTTTGTGGTTCCATACAAATTTTAGGATATTTTGTTCTAGTTTTGAGAAGTATGCTGGTGCAATTTTGATTTAGATTGCATTGAATGTGTAGTTTGCTTTGGGTAGTAATGGCATTTTAACTATATTTATTCCTCCAATCCATGAGCATGGAATGTTTTTCCATTTCTTTGTGTCTTCTTCAATTTCTGCTTAAGTTTTCTATAGTTTTCATCATACAGGTCTCTTATATCCTTGGTTAGGTTTATTCCTATGTATTTTATGGTTTGTTGTGCAATTGTGAATGGGATCAATTTGTTCATTTCTCTTTCTGTTGCTTCCTTGTTGGTGTATAAAAATGCAACATATTTCTGTACATTCATTTTGTACCCTGCAACTTTGCTGAATTCGTGAATCAGTTATAGTAGGCTTCTGGTGGAGTCTGTTGAGTTTTCTATGTAGAGTACCATGTCGTCTGCAAAAAGTGAAAGTTTGACTTCTTCTTTACCAATTCTGAAGCCTTTTATTTCCTTTTGTTGTGTGATGGCTGGTGCTAGGACTTCCAGCACTCTGTTAAACCACAGTGGTGAGAGTGGACATCCCTGTCGTGTTCCTGATCTCAGGGAGAAAGGTCTCAGTTTTTCCCTGTTGAGGATGATGTTAGCTGAGGGTGTCTCATAGGTGGCTTTTATGATCTTTAAAGAAGTTCCTTCTATCCCGACTTTCTCGAGGGTCTTTATTAAGAAGAGATGCTGTATTTTGTCAAATACTTTTTCTGCATCTATTGACAGGATCATATCATTTTTATCTTTTCTTTTGTTGATGTGATGTATCACATAGATTGATTTGCAAATATTTAACCAGCCCTGTAACTCAAGAATGAATCCCACTTGATCCTGGTGGAGAATTATTTTTATGTGCTGTGGAATTCGATTTGCAATTATCTTGTTGAGAATTTTTGCATCCGTATTCATCAAGGATATTGGCCTGTAGTTCTTTTTTGCTGGGTCTCTGTCTGGCTTGGGAATCAAAGTGATGCTGGCTTCATAAAATGAGTCTGAAAGTTTTCCTTTGATTTCTGTTTTTTGGACTAGCTTGAGAAGAATGGGTATTAACTCAGATTTAAATGTCTGGTAGAATTCCCCAGGGAAGCCATCTGGCCCAGGGCTCTTATTTGTTGGGAGTTTTTTGATAACTGATTCAATTTTCTCACTTGTTATGCGTCTGTCCAACCATTTCTTCTAAGTTGTCCAGTTTGTTGGCATATAGTTTTTCATAATATTCCCTTATAATTACTCGTATTTCTGAGGGGTTAGTTGTAGTCAGTCCATTTTAATTCATGATTTTTGTCTATTTGGGAGCTCTATCTGTTCTTTTTGAGAAGCCTGGCTAGAGTTTTGTCAATTTTGTTTATGTTTTCAAAAAACCAACTCTTGGTTTCATTGATCTGTTCAACTATTTCTTTGGTTTTCTATTTTGTTTATTTCTGCCATGATTTTTATAATTTCTCTTCTTCTACTGGATTTGGGGTGCTCTTGTTGCTCTCCCTCTAGTTGCTTTAGGTATGCTGTTAGATTTTGCACTTGCTCTTTTTCTAATTATTTGAAATAGGCCTGGAGTGCAATATACTTTCCTCTTAGGACTGCTTTCGTTGCATCCCATAGAGTTTGGATTGCTGTATTCTCATTTTCATTTTTACCATATATTTTTAATTTCTTCTCTAGTTGACTGATTGGCTCATTTGTTCTTTGGTAGGGTGTTCTTTAACCTCCACGTTTTGGGGGGTTTTCCAGACTTTTTCC
>NW_024080932.1:583199-585293 GCF_003009895.1 Hyaena hyaena | reverse complement strand
TTTTTTTTTTTTTTTTTTTTTTATCCATTCTGCTACCCTATATCTTTTGATGGGAGCATTTCGTCCATTTACGAGTCATTGTGTCATTTGTGGGATTCATGCTTGTGGTGTGTCTCTAGCATCTTGCATTCCTTACAACATTTTCCTCACACAGCCCGCCTCAGGATTTCCTATAGAGCTGTTTTAGTGGTGACAAAGTCTTTCAATTTTTGTTTATTTGGAAAGTCTTTTATCTCTCCTTCTATTCTGAATGACAGACTTGCTGGATAGAGGATTCTTGGCTGCATATTTTTTCTGTTCATCACAATGAAGATCTCCTGCCATTCCTTTCTGGCCTGCCAAGTTTAAGTAGATAGGTCTGTCACCACTCTGATAGCTTTGCCTTTGTATGTTAGGGCCCTTTTCTCCCTAGCTGCTTTCAAAATTTTCTCTTTGTCCTTCTATTTTGCCATTTCCACTATGATAAGTCATGCAGAAGATTGATTCAAGTTACGTCTGAGGGGAATTCTCTGTGCCTCTTGAATTTCAACGTCTACTTCCCTCCCCAGGTTGTGGAAGTTCTCTGCTATAATGTGTTCCAGGACTCCTTCAGCACCTTTCCCTCTCTCTTCCTCTTCTGGGATTCCTATGATACGGAAATTGTTCCATTTGTTTGTATCGCTGAGCTCTCAACCTTTTCTTTCATGTTCCTAGATCAGTTTATCTCTCTTTTTCTCAGCTTTTTCTTTTTCTATTATTGTGTCTTCTAAATCACTTATTCTTCTTTCTGCCTATTCAGTCCATGCATTGGATGCCTCCAGTTTATTATTTATCTCATTTATCGCATTTTTAAATTCATCATAACATTTTTTTTAAGCACCATAGTGTTTGTAGCCATAGTTTCTCTGATTTCCTCCATGATTTTTTCAAGCCTAGCGATTAATTTTATGATCATTGTTCTAAATTCTTGTTCACTTATGCTGCTTATATCTGTTTTGAGCAGTTCTTTAGCTGTCAATTCTTCCTGGAATTTCTTTGGAGGAGAGCTCTTTCATTTCATCATTTTGGTTAGCTTTCTATCTCTTGTTAGTTTTAAAAGCTTGTTATGCTCTCTGCACCTTTGAGTGCTGCTTTACCAAAGAAGGTTCTTTTATTGTCCATGGCCTATCTGTTCAGAAAGTGTTCTTTGAATGGTATCTCTTGGTCTCTCTTGTTGAGACCTTGGTTATTTTATTTTCCTACTCATAGTGGTATTTGGGACTCTCCACCATGTGTACTTTGGCTTGTTTCTTGAGGTAGCTGTGGAAAGAAAACAGACAGACAAACATACAGGGAACCAAGGCACACAAATGCATAGACAAATCCAACAAACATGCAAACTGAAGGGGAAAATGGAAAAGAGAAAAGAGGAAGGAGGGAAGGCGAATAGTAAGAAATAAAAATACATAAAAAAGAAAAAAAGAAGAAAAGAAAAGGAAAAAAGAAGAAACCCAATAGACAAAGAACAGTGTAAAGCATTTAACCAGATTTCCCAGCTACAAATAAATAGCTGGGTGTATGCAGTGCTGGATGAAGAGCATAGAGAAACAGAGAAATGACAGGGCGGGGATGAGGTGAAATTGGAAATGAAACGAGCAGGCAAAGGAATAAGAAGCTTTTTTCAAAGAGCGAAAGAGTGGAATATTGTTGGAGAAGAGACAAAAGAAATGACAATGGTGTTATCTAGAGAAACTATACAGTCTGATTACTCCAGAGAGAAAGAGATGAAAACATAGGTAGGTGTAGAATTTACATCTAGAGTATGGATTAAATGTGACTGTTTAAGCAAGCCAGTGACCAGAATTAATCAGTGCAGTGCATTCATGTTGGTCTTGTCCCGGCTCCGAAAAAAAATAAAATAAAATAAAATAAAATAAAATAAAAATGAGCAAATCAGAGAACTCTAGATGCTGGCGAGGATGTGGAGAAACGGGCACCCTCCTACACTGTTGGTGGGAATGTAAACTGGTACAGCCCCTCTGGAAAACAGTGTGGAGGTTCCTCAGGAAACTAACAATAGAACTCCCCTAGGACCCAGCAATAGCACTGCTAGGAATTTACCCAAGGGATACAGAA
>NW_024080932.1:445066-582552 GCF_003009895.1 Hyaena hyaena | reverse complement strand
TCTCTAGCAGGGATGGGTGTAGTTTGATCCAGTGCATCTAGTGGGAGTCCTGCCTTGACGGTTGTGAGGAGAAGAGTGGTGACGCTCCAGTCCCTTCTTGAACCAAGCTCTGCAGCTCACTTTTTTGGGTGTGTCAACTCCCTGTGCCGGGGGCGCAGCCAACGTGGGCTGTGCTCTATATCCCAGGTCAAGCCTCGTTTCCAGATCCCAGTCAGCTCGCCCCACTGAAATTGCCAGAAACAAACTTGCGGGCGAGCCCTTCAGGACTGTCCCAAGCCTCTTGCCTTCTCCCTGGGGATTGAGCCAGAAGCCCTGCTCCAGTCTCCTCCACTTCGTGTTGGCGAACGAGGAGCAGTTTCATCCAGGGGCCGCCTGGGATGAGTGCGTCCCGCCTAGGGTCAGCTGGAGAGCAGAAAAACGGGTCCCTCTGTGTCCTGAGCACAGGTTTTTCTCTTCTCCAGTGACAGGGATAGTGTCTTGAGCAGTTTTGGCCACTCTCTTTCCCCTCTAGACTCCCCATGGAGGGTAATTGCCTGCGTCCCCCTGTGTCTCTGGTCCCGGCCCGATTTTATCTTCCCCACTTCGCACTCATGCTAGGTTTTCTCCACGGACTCTGTCTCCTTTTTCTCCCAAACTCCTGGATTCTGTAAGGGTTCCTATGGCTTCAGGCTTTCTCATTGCAAGATATGGGAGCCAGTGCAATGTACGGAGTTCCCTACTTCTCCGCCATCTTGCCCCCTCCTCTCAACATTAAGTTTTTTTTAAAAAATCAGATTTTTATCCATGTTTTTATTTCAGTAGGGAAATAGCAGATTAAATTATTTTGTGGGCTAGTCTTGCATCATAAAGTTGTTTGGGCACTGTTTTTAAGCTGGCTTCTGAAATGCAAAGAGGCTGTGTACTCCCCAGAGGCAGGGCAGTATGTGTTTAATAAAGAGAACCCAGATCTCAGACTGCACAAGTGAAGGAGAGAGAAGAGTAAGGTGAAACAGAGAAGGCAGTGGGATACAGCTGGTTTGGAGTTTTAAGTACAATTATATTAAATGATTTATGGTTTTGAAAGGGTAATTTTGACTTTCCCCTAAAGTTGGCTCAGTATCCTGCTAACAAGGCATGAGTTTGTAGCTGACTTTAATGAAGACATTATAGAACTACGCAATTTTACATTAGAGACATGCAAACAGCTAAAATCTCATTCATAAAACTCCATTATCTTCTCCACCACACTACATAAGCCCTACCCCCCCCAAGTAATTCCTTTTCTTCATTTTCAAACTTTCTCCCACATCTAATGTCCTCCTTTTATTATGCAATAATGTAAATTACCTTTCCACCCCCTATCCATCCCTAGGATTACCTTTGGATATCTGAACATTTATTACTCTGTGCTATTAAAGAACAGAAAATGTACTATATATTCTGCAAAGTAGGACACAAATCTAGGTACAGACGGTCTAAAAACAACTTTAAAATGTCATTCCTCTTTTTCTCTTCTCTACTGGTCTGAGAATGAGGAAAATTTTCCTCTCATTAGTAATGATTTATATTATCTCTTCCTCATAATGTAGAAATTTTTAAAAATTGAAGCCTGTTCACAATCCACCTTAACACTATTTTAATGTAACTGTAAGGTAAGTATTGTTATCACAATATCATAAACATGCAAACAGACTCAGGAGTTTAATTGACTTTATATAACTGATTTAATTGATTAATCTAAACCTCATATCTAATAAAGCACTGGAGTTGAGATTTGAACCCAATCAATTATATATCTGTCCTTTTTCATTATATACCATGTTGCAGATCCATAAAGATAATCAAATATTTAATATGAGCTATTACAGGAAAAATAATTTTCAGGGGTTTCTTAAAATTGGTAAAGACATGTCCTAGTTTCTAGCATGTCATCTAGTATAGATGTGGAAAATAAGAGAATATCACATGGTCAAAGGTAATCCCCACACTGGAATGACTGTCTCTAACTGCATTAGTTTCTGAATCATGGCAGCAAAAAGTTTTAGAAATTCTTGAGCCTTGGTATGTCACTAGTATTCAAACTCTATCTCAAATTGTACAAAATTTATAATTTTGAGCAAATAATCTCTTAGAGTTCTAGTTTATAGCTCTTTTAGAAACAGATAAAATCTGTCTTGTACTTCATTTTCCTGTTGTTGTTGTTTTTTACCTGAAACTTTGCCATTCTGCCCTTAGAAATCCACAATATTTCTACAGCATTATTCTATCTCCAACCTCTCCTTTTACATCATCCTTTTAGGATCTTGCCTGTTATCCTCCTTCAATGATAGGGAGATAGAATTGGTCTTCTCCATGCTTTCATGAAGCTGCTTCCTAACAATTATCCCATCTCCTCTCTCAGAGCCCCCTGATGTAAACAGCACAGGATCCTCCCAAGCTAAACTCTAACCCTTTTTAGGTAGTCATCTGTTTTCCCTTCATTCCCTCCAGTGCTTGAAGATTAAACCCCCTGGCTCATTGTCTCTCCCCAACACAATTGCAGTCAAAGCTCTTCATGATTTTAATACCTATGTAGATAGTACTTTTAGAACTCTGACCTCTCATTTTCTCTACTTCTGATCCAATAATCGGGCCTGGTCTTCAAATCTGTATCAGTCTCTAATAACCATAACCCAGACGTTGATACAAGCATAAGATATATCCCCTACTTGACAGAATTTCAAGCATCTTAGCTTTTGACCATTCTTAGCCACACCCTCAAATTTGGTGATTACAATCATTCTCCACATCACCTAGGTTTTTAATATTTTGAAACTATTATTCTATGTTTCTCACCTCCCTCACATTCTTGCTTCACTTCTCAACTTTACATTCTATAACCAATCATAATTATATCATTAACACCATTAGTTCTTTTACATTTGAATATTCCTCTGCCAACCCTCAAACATTGGTTCAGTCTATCTGTATTCTTGCAGCTTAATGTGGAGAGAGAGAAACAGGTAAAACCATGCTGAGTAGTCTTTCTTTAACTTCACTCTGGCTGAGTCAAGCCAGGCTTCAGAGCTACCAAGCAGTCCAGTTTATTCCATCTTTTCTCTCCCATCTCCAATTTCACACACATGCCTCTTTCCTGAAACCTTGAACGTCCTCCACCTCATCCTGCTTTCAGCTGATGACGTTGTCTCCTAGTTCACTGAGAAATCAGGAGCTATCAGAGAATTAATATCTGTACACTCAGTTACTACATCTATTTAAGCACTTGTGTCTATATCGCCATACTCTGTCTTTCCTACTATTACTTTGAATGAATTATCTGGGTTCCTAGCCAATTTCATGTTCCCGCCCTATGCATTACAACTCTCTATACCTATAGCTTGCTCGAGGATAATGTCTCAATAATGTTGTCTCTCTACTATATATCACCAGTTCTTCTCTACAAGGCATCACAGGTATTGGCATAGAGAAATGGTGTTATTTCTCTCATCTAAATCTATGTTTAATATATTACCTTGTAATTTTCAACCATTTCTGTCCCTTATGTTGTAGCAACATTATTCTCCTCCTTTCACCTTAATTTTTTACAATCCAACTTTTGCCTCCATCTCCACCCAGGCCTATCGACACTGTTGCTATCAAAGACCCAATGGTCTCAATGTTGCTCGACCCAATGATCAATGATCTTAATTCTTATGTTGAGATTTAGGATTCCCCCTATTTAATTATCGTCTAATATATATTTTCTCTTCATTATCCCCCTCCCTTGGTGGATTCTCCATCTAGCATCTCCCCTCCTTGATTTCTTTCATCCAGCCAACCTGTAAATAACATCTTTTCTCCTCTCCCCCTTTATGGATCTCCTAGGACTTAGGGCCTAGGTGATCTCAACCAGATAGCTTTAAAAGTTATCTGATATGGATAACTTTATATTACCCTTTATAGGTATATTCAGTGATCTGAAAACAGATATCTCCAACTGCCTACCCCTGTTGAAAGCTGAACACTTGATTTTGCATTCTCTCAAATTCACTCTTCCTAATTCTCCTTATTCAGTAAATAAGAACTTAATTCTTTGTTTCTCAGCTATAAGCCTTAAAGTTATACCTGATTCCTTTCTTAATATTTTGAGAGAGAGAGTGAGAGAGTGAGCACAGGTGCAAATGAGGGAGGGGCAGAAAGTGAGGGAGAGAGACACAGACTCCGAAGCAGGCTCCAGTCTCTGAGCTGTCAGCACAGAGCCTGATGTGGGGCTTGAACTCAAGAATCGTAAGATCATGACCTGAGCTGAAGTCGGATGCTTAACTGACTGAGCCACCCAAGTGCCTCATTCCTTTCTTACTATTACCTTCACATTTAATATATCATCAAGTCATATCAGCTTTGCTTTCCAAGTTTATTTGGTATCTGACCACTTCTTCATAATACTCTCTGTCCTGTGAATGCATTTTAATTTTTATTCTTAATCCTGTACGGTCTATTTTCATCCTTAAAGTGAGAATGAGCTTCTACAACACAAATCAGTTAATTCTTCTGCACAAAACCTTCCAAAGTCTTCCTGTCTTACTTCAGTAAAATCAAATCCCTCCATTTCCTGTAAGGATCTGGTCTCATACTACTTTTTGACATCATCTCCTACAACTCTCTCCTTTGCTCATTTACTCTAGTCACTCTGGCTACCTGGCTATTTCCCCAAAGCAGCAATACTTACTCATAGTGGACATTCCCTATATTTACCTTTTAATATGTATACTATCTGTCTCCCCATCCATCTCTACCCCATACCAATTATTAGATTGTAACCCCATGAGAGCAAGACAAAGACTGTGCTATGTTTACTGGTGCATCCATTAACCAAGAACAGTGCTTACTACATAGCAGATGCTTAACACTAACATTATTCTAATGAATAAAAGTGCAGATGGATTAATACATTCTAAAATTAAATGTGGTACACATGTACTTTTCATGATAGAGTCATTTATTTCTGCCTCTTAGGAAAAGGTATCTAGTTACCTTTCCAAGGTAGAGACATCAGAAATATCAGCATAACTTATTTTTAAGGAAGGTTGTTCTTACTTTCCCTAGTTCACATATACTATGTCATTGTCTAATAGATATATCCTGGGCCCAATAAAATGTATGCAGGCACTTGCAAAGTGTTTAACTAGTTGTTTTTATGAATTTGTTAGCAGGAGTCCATGTTATACCCCTGATCCAATACTGAACTTTATAGTGTATCTGACAAAGACATCCCATTGTTTCTTAATTTTATCCCTTCCTTTGCACTTCCCACAGAATTCTTCTAAATTGTTTTCTCATCTACTTCTACAATATTCCAACTAACTTAAAGAAATAATCATACTCAGTCTTGGCTTATACTTTTACTGCTTTAAATTCTGAAGTATTAATGGCATATTAGGTGGTTTGGATCTGTCTACTTATTGTTGCTCTGCAAAGGTAAGTGTGGAGTTAGGTCCTGACATAGAAAGGTTAAGTGATAAGTTATTGTTCTGTAGGTAATGCTAGTAGGAATGGCATGTATCAAGGGAAGAATGTGGTTTGGGGAGTTTCCCGTCGAGGCTGTAGGTATTTATATTTTAGAGTATCTAAAATCATACCTTGACAAAATCATAAATAACTTTCTTTTCAGATGTCTTTTGAGTCTAAGAATTCCATGTAGCTTCTAAAAGCACTAAATTTCACAGAAATGAATTGTCTTTAACCTTGCCCTTATTATGCTGAGGGAAGCATCTTTACCCTCTACCTACTCTGCCACCCATGTTATTGCACAAAACATCTTACGATAACAGGCAATAAGTAGTGTCATGTCCAAATTATTTCCTTTAGGACTCAGGGGAGAAATATTAGTCCCCCAGCTATATCCCAGTAATATGTTCATGCACACAAATATTAAGAAAATACTTATTCTTCCCTTTCTTTTCTGTTAGAGTGTACTAAGTTATTTTACATTTACTATCACTGAAAGAGCTCATGGTAGATAAACAGCAGGAAATATTGCCCATGAAATTTCTGCCTGCCTAGCTGCTCAAATTTCTCTAATACCTCACTTTGTTTTTATTAACACTATGTCTCATTCTGATTAGTACTTTTACTTGAACTTTATTTGCAACTTTGTACATAGTTAAGGAATTGACTAAAAATCCATTGACCACTCGAAGTGCTATTCAAATGCTGCATAGAATTGTAAACATCTTTGAAATAGAAGGAATGTATATGTAATTTTTAAAGAAAAATCACATGGGCACAGTTAAGGAAAACTTTAAAACTGTGCAGTAGGTAAGGGAGACTCACCTCAACTCTGCTGGAGCAAAGGCTGGAGGGGTTTTAAGTGTTGAGGCCATTTAGTGAAAAAGTGCTGGAGAATACTGCAGAGTAGGTTGGTCAGTGCGATTAGGCCATCTGTGTTTGCTAATTGACACTTATGGAAGTTAGACTTCTTCCCTCCCATAGTGACTGAGAAATGGGGCACTACCTTCCTTGATGATTACATTTCAGAGAATGAGTTTCAAGTCTTTGAGAATGACATTCCTGGATTGTGAAACTGGAAAGATGTAGGAAAAGATTTACATCTCACAAAAGAAAAATTAGGGTCATACCTCTAATGCTTATAGCAGCATTATCAACAATAGCTAAATTATGGAAAAAAACCAAATGTCCGTCAACTGATAAATGCATAAAGATGTGGTGTACACGCACACGCACACACACACAGTGGAATATTACTCAGCTATCAAAAAAATGAAATCTTGCCATTTACATGATGTTGATGGAGCTAGAGTATATTATACTAAGCAAAATAGTTAGAAAAAGACGAATATCATATGATTTCACTCTTATGTGGAATTTAAGGAACAAAACAGAGGAGCATAAAGGGAAAGAACTAAAAAAAAAAAAAAGAGAGAGAGGAAGGCAAACCCTAAGAGACTATTAACTATAGAGAACAAAGGGAGGGTCAAAGGAAGGGTTGCTGGAGGGAAGGGGGTGGAGGATAGACTAGGCGGATGATGAGGGTTAAGGAGGGCACTTGCTGTGATGAGCTCTGGATGTTCTACGTAAGTGATGAATCACTAAATTCTACTCCTGAAACCAATATTAAACTATATGTTAACTAACTAGAATTTAAATTAAAAGTTGAAACAGAAAAAAAACCAAAACCCAGAATCCTGTCTTAAGTTTATTAAATCTTTTTTTTTTCCTTCAATCTTAGGGGAACATTAAGAACGTCTTTTTTTTTTTTTTTAATGTTTTATTTATTTCTAGGAGAGAAAGAGAGAGAGAGAGACAGCGTGAGAAGGGAAGGGTCAGAGAGAGAGGGAGTCACAGACTGAAACAGGCTCCAGGCTCTGAGCTGGCAGTCAGCACAGAGCCGACGCGGGGCTCGAACCCACGAACTGTGAGATCATGACCTAAGCGAAAGTCGGACACTTAACCGACTAAGCCCCAAGAACGTCTTAATTATAGTGGTGCCTGGATGGCTCAGTCAGTTAAATATCCAATTCTTGATCTCAGCTCAGGTCTCAATCTTAACCACATGAGTTCAAGCCCCACATTAGGCTCTATGCTTGGCATGAACCCTAGTTAAAATTTTAAAAAATAATGTTTTGTTTACATAAAGCTCTGTACACTAAGATTACCTTATAACATTCCTGAGTGGACCTAGGGCTGATTATCTTATCCTACTCAGAAAGCATTATTTTCTTAAACATCAACTCATGTCAGAGCCAATGAATGCTTTTAAGTGATTATCAAGGAAATCACTTTGGAGAAAAAAGTCTTGGGAGTTTAAAAAAAAAACAGAAGCTAAAGTGATGAGACTTTCTAGTTGATGAGATGAGATCAGAGAAGAGAAAATTCAGTACTTTGAGCTGATATTTTCCTCCCACAACCATCGTATCAGAGTCTTGAGTCTTTAGCTTAGGTGAGACCTTGCATTCTGGGGAAATTCTTGAGTATTGGAAACATTTTTCCCCTTTTCAAAATGGTATCATAAGTCTATTCCAAAAGGAATGATAGAATAAATGACTTAATTGGATAACTTTTACTCCAGCTGTGATAAGCGGTTGTTGTTTACTAGATCAAAGATGTGGTTGATAATAACTTTTTATACTGCCTGAGGTTGTAGAGTGAGAAATAAGTGAGGCTGTGGTCAATTTGATTAGGACAGACGTTTTAGGTCAAAGCACTGTGCAAATTTCTCAAGAGGAGGCATTTGAACCTGGACAAACCATACCAATGTGATTGCATGTGACTGTATCAACTTGGCTTTGATGAAAGTTAACAGAGTAGTTCAACAAATGTTTATTGAGTGCCTATTTATTTGTCCCCTCTAATTCAACCTCCACATCCTCAGCTAGAGTGATCTTTTTAAATCACAGATCTGATTACGTCACTTCTGTATTTTAAAGACCTCAATGACAGAACATTTTTTAGCTGTCTGATTGATTGATTGATTGATTGATTAATTGACTACCTCCTCACAGAACCAACCACTGTGAGTGGTGTGAGGCCTGTGGAAACAGGTGGGGGTATGATGCCTGAGAGCCCTGGGGCATGTGGGGAGGAAACAGTACATCAAGCTCCATAGGCTGACTAGCCTCACTCTTGGGGGAAGGAAAGAGCCAGCTTCTTTCCACTCTTCTCACCTGTCCCCATGGCTTAAAGAAACAAAAAGCAACCCTCTTCAGCACAAGATATACACAGAGGTCCTTCCCTCCAGCCCTTGAATGCGCACAGTAGGAGAGCCAGCTCTGAAGGGCAGGGCCTGAGCCTCGAGCTTTGACATCACTCCAGGCTCCTTCCCAAAGCCCCCAGGTAGAGGCAGGCACCCTATCTTTTTAACTAGAGGACCCAAACATTAGGGGTATGAAGTGGTTTGCCAAGGATATACAATGGTATGGATTAGCACGGTATTGATTTTTCCAACTATTTGGGCACTATATATCTTTTACAATAAAAGCAACTAATCACTGTTGGAATCCCATACATTTTTAAGCTGAGCTAGGACATTCTGTGAAATAAATGGCCTTATTGGTGACTTTTGGGGCTAAGTCTCTAGTCCCCTGAGAATATGCATCCTAGCTCATCTTCTATTAGGAATATTTGAATAAGAAAAGTTGAGAAGCGTTGACTAGAGTAAGGTCCAAATTCTTCAGCAAATAACACTATGCCTGCATTATCTAACACTGGTTATTCTTATACCATAATCTTTTAGCACCTCTTGCTCATACTTTATTCTTCACCAGTTAATTCCAGTAGCCAGAGTAGAAAACTTAGCTTTCATGAAAACTGTCTTACTAACCTAGAAAGTCTCCCCGTCATTCTATTCTTCTAAATACAATCCTATGTGTCTATTAAACCTTGCTTAGGAATAATCTCCCTTCTTTTTTTGGCCTAGATACTACACATATAATTAATTGACTTCCACATCCTTAAAAACAATATGGGCTCGGGGTGCCTGAGTGGTTTAGTTGGTTAAGTGCCTGACTCTTGATTTAGGCTCAGGTCCTGATCTTAGGGTTCATGGATTTGAACCCAGCCCTGTGTCAGACTCCACAATGACAGTGCTTGGAATCCCTGCTTGGGATTCTCTCTTTCTCCCTCTGTCTCTCCCTGTATCTTAAATAAATTATCTTTAAAAAAAACCTCTATAGCTTCTATATACTCTGCACACTTTCATTATTAGCACTTTCTATTTGTATAAGTACTTTATCCCTTTGATTCCTAAGAACCAAATGTGTGGCAAAAAGAGATGCTGGTAACCCCCATATCATTAATGCTTTCAAGGTAAGTATCAAGTTTTTTTCCAGCTCAAACTGCCCTGGCCACCTCTCTGCTCTCATCTCACCTCTCTGCTCCTACCTGTAACTCCCCTCAACCCCCAACCACCATTCTGCTCTGTGTTCACACCCCATTGGCCTTTACTTAGTTCCTCAGATGGAACATCATCTTTTCTGCTTCATGGTTTTTAACACATGCTGTTATCTCCCCCTGGATGAATAGGACACTCACTAACATTCTCCCATGCTAAACCTTTTTTTCTAGTTAACTTAATGTTCTACTATTGGATCCAATAACCACTATTGTTTTCTTAGAAAATCTTAGTGATTTTCTTCGTGAATCTTCCAGTAGTGTGCTGTCAATGCTCATGTTCTTTATTGAATGATACTCATTTATTTGTGTTAATATTTAAGTAATGTGAGTTTTCTCTTCTCACAGCCACCATGAGACACAGACATATCTGTTTTGCTCAGCATTGAATGTCCAACAACTAACATGAGATTCAAAATGGAATAATACCTGTTGAATACATATTTATTTACCATGTTTCATGAGCAGCTATTGATAGGAAATATTCTAGATCTTATGGATTCAGCACAAATGGGAGAGACATGGTTTCTACTCCTAAGGAGCTTACAGTGTAGAAAGAGTAGACTGTCAATAACAAGTATATGTTGTCTTCTTGTTTGCTCACTAGTGTACAAATACATTGTGTAGTAAATAAAATTATAATGATTGCTAAATGTACTATTTAAATTTGGATAGCCATGAGGATCTCTATAAAAGAAAATATCTAAGGGGCGCCTGGGTGGCTCAGTCAGTTAAACATCCGACTTCGGCTCAGGTCATGATTTCACAGTTTCTGGGTTTGAGCCCTGCAGCGGGCTCTGTGCTGACAGTTCGGATCCTGGAGCCTATTTCAGATTCTGTGTCTGCCTCTCCCCTGCTCACGCTCTGTTCCTCTCTCTTTCATCTCAAAAAATAAATACAGATTTTAAAAAATTAAAAAGAAAGAAAGAAAATATCTAAGCATAGATCTTTAAAAGGACTCAGTCACACCAACTTTAAAGAGAATTCCAGCAAAGTGAAGAGTTATTACAAAGGCCCTCAGTTGAAAATAAGTTTCATGTGTTTGATGAAGAGAATAATATGAGTACTGCTTAACAGAAGTGATGGGGGCTCAGTTGGTTAAGTGACCGACTTCAGATCGGGTCGTGATCTCAAGGTTCATGAGTTCAAGCCTCACGTCTGGCTCTATGCTGACAGCTCAGAGCCTAGAGTCTGCTTCAGATTCTGTGTCTCCCTCTCTCTGCCCTGCCCCCTCTCCTGCTCTCGCTGTCTCTCTCTCTCTCTCTCTCAGAAATAAATAAATGTTAAATTTTTTTTTTAAAAAAAGAGAAATGACAGAAGTTAGGAGTATGATATTCAGCATAAAATAGACAGGCCATATCTGTAAACCAAGAAAGGAATTTTTATTTTAATCTAGTTTATTGGGGAAGTCATTGAACAGATCTACGCAACACAGAATCATGATTTATTTTTTAAGCTTATTTTTGCTCCTGTATGAAGAACAGAAGATAATAGCAATGAGAATCAATGTAAAAGACTACTTAGAAGGCTTTCATAGCCCAAATGAGAACCATAGAATCTTGGAATCAGTAAGCAGTAATAGAAGCATGTCAGGTCTTGTGGATATCTTGGATGCAAGGTATGAAGGAAAGACAAGACGCAGAGAAAATTCCATTTTTATTCTGGTGAATGGCTCATTAAGTGGCTTATCTTAAGTGGCAAAGATCCATGAAGGAAAAATTCAGAATGGGTTTGAGGGATCAAGAGTCATGAAGAACATTTGTCCATATTATGTCCTATTTTTTCTATGCACTTCGAGATGTCAAAGAAGAAATGGCAGATATAAATCTGTATTGAAAAAAAAAAAGATTTTCTGAAAGCTTAGCCAAACTAGACAGATAAAATAATGTTGAAGGTCAATTCACAGGAACAGAATTCTGCAAATGTCATTACATTTTAAACCTCAGTAGTGGATATATATAAATGATATTATAGTTGATTTATCTTTAATTTTCTCCTCTCCTCCCTTCTCTTTTTTTATGTGTACTTCAGGCCAAAGTAAGAAAGGCCCAGTTTTCAGGAGACTCACAAGAAGCCATCTGGACATGTGCTCTAATTCAGCACCATTGTGCTAAATGGATGGGACTTAGCTCAACCGTGGTTTAACCTTTCTCCTGTGAATAGTTAGTGTGTTTTGGTGTGCACACTGGTAATAAGTTTGAAAGCTCTTATTTGTATGAGAATGTTTGTGGAATTTTGGCACCATTGTACTCTGCGATGCACTGCATGAGTCATCAATGATAAGGTTGCCAAGATTACACAGAACCTAGATAACAATTGGCTGAAAAATCAAGTTGCAAATTTAACTATATCCTAATTACAAGGATGATTCTACAATATCCCTGTGGTAACAGAAGGGTCTGCAAGATGGCACAAAGCACAAAGTAGCTCTGATTATGAACTCACAAAAAGCTTATCCCCAGCCACCCCCACCCTCTCAGAAAAAGCAAAAGAAAAAGAGGAAAGAAAAGGTACTATAGAGTGTAAAGAATCCTCATAAAAGCGAGAGAATTGTAAAAGAAAAACCATATCAACATTTAGCACAATTGCCTCAAAAAAGGTAACAAAAACACCAACACCAAAAACAACACCAACAGAGAAGCAGACCTGAAAAACCTGTTACTTTCAGTAAATGTCTGGAAGGTTAGTTTTTTTCCCATTTTCTTTATTATCCATTAAAATTTTTATTTTTAATACTCCTGAGGATATTTTAATTCCTTCCTCCCATCCATCATTTTTTCTTTCTCCCATAAAGTTGTTTCTTTTTTACTAGTGAAGTTGGATGGGCTGAGGCCCTGAGATGGCAGATTCAGGACCATTGTCAAAAGGGTTCTTGGCTTTCTGTGGGAAAAGAATTCAAGAGCAAACCATTTAGAGAAAGAGACAAAGACTTATTAAGTCTAGAAGTAAAAATGGTGTTACTTCTCAGACAGAGTAGTAGTCTCTCCTCCCAGATGAGGTAAAGGATCCCTCTTTGCCTCTAAGGAAGGATTTTGTAAAGTTTTTTTTTTTTAATTAAAAGATTTTTTTTTTAATTAGCTAACTTTAATTTTGCATTTATCATTTGCAATACGTGGTTAGTTTCTCCATTGTCTTAAGGTTATGCTTAGGACTGTGAAATTATCTACAGGGAGCAGGTTTGCTGTCTTTAAATGTATTTTTTTATGTTTTATTATTTTAAGTTTATTTACTTATTTTGACACAGGAAGAGAGAGAGCAAGAGAGCGGGGGGCAGGCAGAGAGAGGGGGCGAGAGCAGAATCCTCTGTCAGCACAGAGGTCAACATGAGACTCTATTTCAAAATCCTAGGTTCATGACATGAGCCAAAATCAAGAAGTTGGACACTCAACGCACTGAGCCACGCACAGGGAGCAATTTTAAAAATGTCCATCCTTTCCTCCTTCCTCCCTTCCTCCCTTCTTCCCTTCCTCCCTCCCTTCCTCCCTCCCTCCCTCCCTCCCTTCCTTCCTTCCTTCCTTCCTTCCTTCCTTCCTTCCTTCTTTCCTTCAGCTTCCTTTCCTTCCTTCTGATGAGGGACCATAAAACAGGCTGTGGGTAAAGCACAGGCTAGCACACATCACCCCCACCCAGGTGGGATGTGTATGATATTCCTCAGGCTCTCCTGGCTACCCAAGGACAAAGGAAAGGACAGAAAAGAAATGGTTAAACTAATGGAGTCACCATCAGTTTACAGATATCTTAGTAAGTTACAAGAAAAAGGCAATCTTATCAATAGCCTAATCTCCAGTCACCTGTAGGTTTAGGTTCCTGGATCCCCAACACCACCCCTTCATACTGATGCGGGGAACAAAGGCAAGAAGGAAATGGCAGGTAAAATTAAATTTCCTTATAACCTGCACCCCATGGACAAATACTTGAGGGGAATACAGAGTATGACTTTTCTCCAGGAACTCCTTCTGTCTTCATGTTAATGCTTTGCTAGAGTGCAAAGCAGCCTTAGCTTGACAATAGCTAGACCTCCAGTAATCTGTGTCTTTAGCATATGAAAGTCTCTTTGGAAATTTCCTCTTTACTCTATCTCCTTGTACAAGTGCAGCTCTTTCTGCCAAGGGTCCTGGTCCTGTGCTTTAATAAAATCACCATATTTATTTATTTATTTTTTAATATTTTTATTCCTAGGAGAGAGAGACAGCGTGAGCAGGGGAGGGTCAGAGACAGAGGGAGACACAGACTCCGAAACAGGCTCCAGGCCCTGAGCTGGCAGTCAGCACAGAGCCCGACGCGGGGCCCGAACCCACGAACCGCGAAATCATGACTTAAGCGAAAGTCGGACGCTTAACCGACTAAGCCACCCAGGCGCCCCTAAAATCACCATTTTTGCACCAAAGACTTCTTCAAGAATTCTTTTATGGCTGTCAGCTCTAAACCCTGTGAACCCCACCATCACCCCAATACCTCATTGCTTTTTTCCTTCCTTCCTTCCTCCCTTCCTTTCTTCCTTTCCCCCTCCCCTCATCTATAATTTGGTAGGCATTGTGCTAAGAGTTGGAATACAATATGAAACAAAACACGTAACTATTAGGATTGTCCTAGTCTCTATAACATTTCATTTGTATGGTTGGCATACATTACAATATCCACACTTCCCATTGTCTCCATCTGGATTTTAACCAACAGCTCAAGTAATTCTGATATTTACAGTAAGCAATTCACTCTTTGAGAGAAGAAAAAAGGCTACTTGGTAGTAAACATAGCTAGTTGCCAAGTTGCCTCACACTGCTGCTAAATGAGCTATCCAGGCACTTTACTATTTTTTTAATGATTCGTATTTGCCCTATACCTGCTGATTGCTTTAAAATCTGCCCCATAGAAGGGTGTTTGGGTGGCTGGTTAAGTGTCTGACTCTTGATCTCATCTCAGGTGATTCATAGGGCTCTGACTGTCAGCGGAGAGCCTGCATGGGATTCTCTCTCTCCTTCTCTCTTCCCCTGACCCCCTCAAAGTAAATAAATAAAATCTGCCCCTTCTCGTATTCCATCATTACTACTTCTGATGAGCCTAGTAAAACCTCACCTGGATTAGCACTCCCCAAGCTCTCTGGAGCTGCTACTCCATACGAAATGGGACTGCCCATTCCCTAACAACACTGGGCCAAATGAAAACAACTGGCTAACAGAACAATTGCAAAGGGGTAACACAAACCCAAAATGGTATTTTTTGCCCCTAAAACAGGAAACTAAGACTGAATTACAGTTTTCACCTATCTCAGGAATGTGACCTCTCAATAGTCCATCTGAAATTTCTTGATCAGCACTGATGATATCCTGTGAATGATTAACAATTATTTCTTTTCTTTTGCTAATAACTGCTTGCCCCATCCTCTTTCTATCAAAGCCTGTTTTACACTACTCCTCAGAGCATCTCTACTTGCTACTTAGGATCCTGCCCCATGCATGAATTGCTTAATAAAGCCAATCATATCTTAAAATTCATTAGGTTAAATTTTGTTTTTTAACAACACAAAATAAAATAATACATTGTAAAATATTTTTCAACATGTGAAACAAATACAGAACTATATCACATAGCATTACCCATAAAGAAACCAAATGTAGGTTAGTTCACCAAGAAAATAAAGTAACATTTTTTGAAAGATTTATTTACTTTTGAGAGAGAGAATGCACAAGCAAGGAAGGGGCAGAGAAACAGAGAGGGGCAGGGGGTCCAAAGCAGGCTTGGCACTGACAGTGGTGAGCTTGATGCAGGGTCTAACTCATGAGCCTTGAGATCATGACCTGAGCAAAAGTTAGAAGTTCAACCCACTGAGCCACCCAGGTGCCCCTAAAGTAACATTTTTGAGAGATCTGGCCCCTGATACAATTTGGGATATTAGTATGGACCTGTGTCTTTTTTCCTTTTCTCTTAACTTTACCATATTTTTTTCTGCCTTTCCAGGTATCTTAATGCCAGTTGTTTGAGTGTTCCATGAGCATTTCTGGGTAAACTGTTCAATAAAATCTCATTTGTCATCATATTATTCATTTTGGTCTCCTTACATCTTATGGGGAAATCAGCAAGTATTTGTTAAGGAAGTAACAAGGAATTATCAGGAGTTGAAGAATTAACTTCCCAGTCAACAGGGATAACAGTAAAATGAGGCATTTAAATCCTTAATGATATCCCAATGCCTATCATTGTGGTGAAATATCTATATTTACAGTTTATCTTTGTCCACAGTGGTATTACTAATACATATAGGATTCAGAAAGAGTGAGTTGGTCTATATAATATACTCTCTGCTTCTCATCTTATTTTTCTATAAAGCAGAAATATGAAAATCATTCTAAATAGGTTATAAGTAATTTTGCATAATAAAGAACAGCTGTTATTATCACACTGTGGTCCTGTTTTTACATGTCTAACCTCTTTATTTTGGGCTTCCCGATATTAGGAACACTGTTGTATTCAACACTCGATTCCCTCTGCCTGTCACAATTCCTAGTGACCTTTAAAAATCTTGTTAACTCTGTCTTGTACATGTCATTTCTTACAAATGTTAGGTGACATCCCTAGGTATTTTTCTTATAAAGTTTCTTTTTGAAATATAATATTGATAGAATTGGCTTGGAGAGTGATTGGCATACAGTAAGTACTCAATAAATGTGATTTGTCACTGTTATCATAATCCTTTTGCTCTAATATAACAATTTCCTTATACATCATTAAAATAGACAGTGGATAGCAGGTATTTATTTGATTGTCTACTCTTAATCCTCAAGGGTCTTGCTGTTGGATTTCTAGCTTGAGTGAGGGAAGTATTCTTTTTCTTTAAATGTTTTATTTTATTTATTTTGAAGGGAAGTGGGGAGGGACAGAAAGAGAGAGAGAGAGAGAGAGAGAGAGAGGGAGAGAGAGAGAATCCCCAGCAGTCCCTGCACTGTCAGTGCATAGTGTGATGTGGGGCTCCATCTCATAAACTTTGAGATCTTGACCTGAGCTGAAATCAAGAGTTGGTCATTTGACTGAACCACATAGATACCCCTGTCATATATTCTTAAAACACCCTGAGAGTGTTATCTTGGAAACAGAAACATAAAAGAACTTTAGCTACAGCTGGGAGCATGTGTGCATTTGAAATGCAATTATTCTCACCTTGGCTTTTAGCCAGATAATTTGGGACTAACGACAATGAGTTTATGTAACCCTCCCCTTTGTCTCTTTCCTCCTCCCCACCTCCTCTAATTTTCTGGTTAGACTGTCCCAGTGGATGTCTTAGAGGGATCCACTGGGGAAAAAAGTAATATTTTAATCAAATTTTTACTACCTGCAAGGCACTTCTTATACATGATTTTGTTCGAATGTCAAGGTGCTTTATATGTATTATTCACTTAATCACTGCACTTAATAGAGTAGTTGAGGGTAAAAGAAACTAAATCACTGGCTCAGGAGAGAGTGGCAAAGTCATGATTTGAACCTTGGTCTCTTTGAAGTGCTTGCTCTCTCCAGGACACCACATTTCCCCTGAGTTTGCCATCTGTTTCAATAACATCTGCCCAGGTATTACAAAGTGGCAATTGCCCACATGGTGCAAGAAATATAAGGACAAGAGGTCCTGAATTGCTTTTTAATTACATTTTTCCTATCTCTTAGGTATCCATCTAAGGACTCTGTGCATCCAAGTGGTGACCTTAGAGAAGCACAGACTTTAGTTCTGCAGCTTCTAAGGAGTCATTCTAGTACATGACTCAAGGGCAGCCAGTGGCTTCACAGGACTAGAATGAAGACTGACAAAATGCATCACTTAGTAGAATGCTTCTAATAACATTTCCTAAGTATGGTGTGTCACTTAGTTAATAAGCACACTTATATTTTCCTTTTGGTTTGAGTTTTCCATTAAAAAAAGAAGAATAAGAAAAAGGGACTCATGTCCTTTTTTGTTTATTTACCAATACATATTTTAGACTTACAAATTCTAAGATCATATTGATGTGTTTGAGACTTTGTAGAATAGATAATAAGTAGGTAATTTACATGAAGAAAGAAAGTTTATGGAGACGATACTGAAATAATCTTATGAAACCACCAACCTGTCTTGGATGTGTGGACAGCCACTGGGGCAACTGCTATGGGGGATCTTGGCAGTTTTGGAGCTTTCATTTTTGTGTTTTGCCTTCTCTCTGTGGGTCAGTTTTATATACCTTACTTTCTCTATATGACAATTTTCTTTTTTTTTTCTTTTATAATATGATGTAAAGCATAGCCCTTGACAGTTCTGAGTAGTATAACTTCAGCCTTTTCCCCTCATATCCAATCAGCCTAGGAAAAGAAATTATTGGCCCAGCTACAGCATGGTGGTCAATGGAGTCAGAATATTATGACTGACCTAATTTGTATCAGGTGATCCTTTGTGAACCAGTCACCTAGGTGTTGAGGTCCTGTAAGTTCCTATCTAGTCCCCTGAAAATTATATGGGCAAGTGTGAGGGAGGGGTGGGGAAGTCCCTAGGGTAGTATCTGACAATCAGAGCAAGGGAGAAATGACATTTCAGGGGTTCACTGGAATATAAGGACAAAATGCTGTATTTTCCCATACCTCCTTGTGCCCAGACAAGAGTTCTGGCTCATTCAGTAACACAGCTAACTTTTAGGACTTTGACTCTTATCTCTGCGAAAACAAAGTTTCCCAAATTGCAGATGATGAAAATTCAGCAATGATCTCAGACACTTTGGGTGTCCTGGCTAGTGAGTATTCTTGGCTCTTTCATCCACACCAGTGGTTGTAGAAAGGTTATAATTTGAAGGACTTTGGGAAATAGTGCTTAGCAATGTATTTCTCAGGATGATGGAATTTTATCAGAGAATAGCAAAACTATTAGATATCAGGATGTGAAGGAAGAATAATGAATGACTTCAGATCCTCTATTTAAGCCTACTTTTCATATTTCCCACAACCTTACAAGGGTCACAGACTTGCTGCAGGTACACCAGATGAGAGTCTTGTAGCACCCTCATTAAACTTGTTCTTTGTGCATAAACAACTTATAAGTCCAAAATTAATACAGTATAAAAAAGAATGCTTTATAGGATGTGCATTCTCTTCAGTTGGTTCATCTTGCTTATTTTTTTTTTTTCACTTGAGTTTATCCCTATGTATTTGAATATGTATACTCAGAAACCATCTTTAGGAATTCTTCCAGTTTGAGCATGAATACTTTCAGTGGCAAGGGATACTTTCCCTTTATCATACTGTTTTCATTATTAGAAAATTATATCTTATGTTGATAGGAATCTGACACCCTTTAACTATATATATATATATATTTTTTTTTTTTTTGTATTCTGCTTCCTGTGACCATCAGAGATTTTTTTTCCTCCCCATATGGAAGACATCAGAATGTTTGGTGCTATTCTTACCCATTTGTATGACAGCATTCCCGCCCTATTTTTAATGTTGTAGACCTTTCAAGTTTTGTTACATTTTCTTCTCCTGGTATTGGGAAATCTTGAATTCTCCCTTTATACCACCTTATCATTCAGTACCTGAAGCCCTATCTCACTATAATTCATATGCACATTGTCATGTTTAATGTCTGATTTCTCTACTAGACCATATGTACCAGGTAAAGATAGGAACTCCATTTCCTTTTCACTCTTATTACCAAGTCCTTACTGTAGTGCTTAATATATTGTAGTTGCTCACTGAATGATTTGTGATGCCAGTGAATGAAGAGAATGTTTTCAGAAGCACTGTGAATAACTCACTTATCACTCAAGTGGGAAAATACTAAACTGGGGGGGGAGGGGGAGGGTAGAGAGGAAGGTAGCTTTGTTGAGAGCTTTCTAGTCTACATTTAAAAATTGAACTAAATTTTCTGAAATATATCAGTTATCTAAGGTTATAATACACTTTTGCATCTCCCCTCTGAGGGGAAAAAGAAATAGGTTGGGTTCCTCTTTCAACATTCCCTGATCTTCTCTTGGACTCTGCAAGTGAGGCGTGGATGCATTTTGCTTCTGTCAATATTGGTATAAGCTCAGTAAATCCCTTCTTCTCTCTTCTTTATGTACAATCTATTGCATTTCCTTCTGAGAGTTCTACTAAAATTGTATGGGTCTCTTCATCCCTCTGCTGCTGATATTGAAGATCAGCTAAGATGAAGATAGCTTGAACCAACTCCAGTTTTGAGGACTTCATGTCATCATCTATGGTAAAGAAACAAACAAAACAAACAAATAAAAGAATCCTAATCTTGAATATTTGATCATTACTTGTGCTTATAATCCATTAACTCTCTGAAAGCCAGACTAAAATTCTTATATAACACCTTTAAACTCCCCTTCTCAATACTTATAAAGTTCGGTTAATTACATATTTATTTCTGTGCTTCTTTTGAATTCTCTGCCTCCTCCACTCTTATCTGCCAGTAGGCCATGGGCCATGTCAATTTTAATTTCAAATCTATTTCCAGCAACTAGTAGAGAAGGAACTTAAGAAAAACATGGTAAATGACAGTGAGTTACAAATCCCAATTCACAAGGTTATAGAAAAATCTCCTTATGTAGCATCTTCTTTAGGACTCCTCACATCCTACTTATTGAAGATATTTTACTCTAGCCATTTACTGTAACCTAGGAAATACCATTTCCATTGTTCATTGATTTACTCTCTTGAATTTTTTTTTCCATTTCATATTTTTTTAGAGTTTTAATCCCAATTAATTCTTATAGGTTTGAATTTTCTCCATATATGTGATGTTGCCCTAAATACCCTGTAGGGCAGTGGTCTTAGTAGCAAATTAACCCTATTATAGACTTTCACACATTTCAGGGCAATTATCCGTTTATTTGTTCATCTTTCCATACCACCTCCCATGATGAAAACCTCAACAATAGAAAACTCTTTCTTATTCACTGTTCTAAAAATTTAGCACAATGATGGGTCCAAAAGAAGAGATAAATGGCAGTTAGTGGAATTGTTAAGCAAGTCCTTGTGAGTATTTTAAGCAATGGCTAATGGGTATTTTCATCCTCTCATATCACCTGTCTCCAGCTGAAGATTGGGTAAAATAGGCTACTCTTAAGAGCCCTAAAGATAATACAATCCTTTCCTTCTTTAAGTTCTGCCACAACTTAGAGAAGTAGTAAAAGTAGATGGTTCAATTTGAAAAAATTTTTTTGTTTTTAAAGTATTTTGTTCTATTTTCCTCTTTACTCATACATGTTACAATGACTTCTAGCCTTTGGAGGAAAAAAAATAACAGCAGCATAAGTATAAGTTCTCTTTGTCAGTACCCCCATCTTCTTCCAGTTTGACGAATGCAACACAGTGTAATGCAGTCCTGGGGAAGGAAAACTGTAAGTGGACGCAGCTTTTCCAGGCAGCACTGTCCATTTCTGGTAATGAGACTGTTTATGCGGTAGGAACCTGACATCTAAATGGACACCTCTCCACATGTAATTACTACCTGACCACTTGCGATGCACACCTCAAGGTGCCACAAAGTAGTTTTCTATCAAAGGAGGGTGTGCTATATTTTATTGCTCTTCAGATTAATTTGGAGGGTGGGGAAGAGAAACAGATTGATTTTAAATGACCAGTTTAATTCTGTGATCCCTTCATATAGACAAACAATTTGAATTTGGAGTAAATGTTGTATAAGAAGTGTACTCAGTTTGTTTGATAATCTTATTATATAGTATGGCCATTCTGAGACATCTATCAAGTTTCTGGAAGAAGGCTCAAGATTCCTCATCTTCTAATGGTCATTGTTCAGTAAAGTGCCTGGCATGAGGTTTACACCGATTTCAAACCAAAAAGTCATTTACTTAACCTGAAATATAGAGTAGTACAATAAATAACCTAGGGAATAAATAAACAAAACAAAATCAAAACAAACAGAAAACACCATGGAAATCAATATTATCATCACCGCCACCACCATTATTGAAAATCTTCGTTTTCTGCACATTAATACTTAGTCTGACTTCAAAGATCAAGGGCTACTGAAAAGCACCATTACATTTACAGTTAGTAGTCCTAACTTTAAATCAGATGACTACCTTCCTCTCTGATTTAGGAAAGTCACTTAACCTCTCTCAAAAAGTTTGCTCATTAAAAATGAGCCCAAAGATGACTAACCCACCCTTATGTCTATATAGTGTTAAGAAACAAATGAGACAATTCTAAATGAAGAGTTTTCTGCAGCATGAAACAGCATGCAAACATAGCCCACAGTAACACCTCCCTGCAAAACAGTCATGGAGAACATAGCCAGGAATCAGCTGCTCTGGACTCTACTCTCTGCCCGCTTCCCTAGACTGTGAATGCCCTGAGGTGGCATAAAGCCCACCCTACCTGTTTTGTTTTACCCATTCAAATTAGCCACATTTGAAAAGTCCCTGGTCCTTGAATATTCCACATACTTACATGTGTTCATGTCTTATTACACATTTTTCCTCTGTCTCAAATACTCTGTGTTCAATCTTTGTTTCTGATCTACTCTATCAACTTTTCATCTTTGAAAACCCAGTTCATGTCTTCTCTTCTTTCAGTACTTCATGTGAATCCCTTTCTACCCAGCCAGATTATGACACCTGTTTCCTCCTTTGCGCTTGGAAAGCACATTGTTTATGCCTCCACTGCAACATTAATCAATTATTTGCACTTACTTAGTTATACATCACATTCCCCAGCTATTATATCAGGATCATAATGGAATGCGACAAGTCCTAACAGCTATAATGAATTGAATGCATAATCTGTGTTAGGCACCATATCCACATAATTATGTCATATTTCTAAAAGCAGCTCAGCTTCATAAATCTTACAGGGAGTGAATTTAAAATGGCTCCAGGATGTTGACATTGGCACTGTTTTTAAAAGCTCAATAAGAAGAGTCTTTCTCTGAAGACCATTGAACTCAAAGTTCCTGTGGGCAGGCACAACACTTGACACTTCATTGTTAACTCCACAGCTGGTAGCATACAGCATGGACTTGTACTCAAACAATGGTGATTGTTTGTCCCCAATGAGGATTCTTGTCCCTCATTTTCCAGGATTCAGGACTTGATGTCCAGTCATTATATTGAAACATCTTGCTGTTTTACCACCTTATTCGCTTCCTGAGGGATAGATTTCTTGTATCTTGTTTGTTTGTACATTACCATCATAGCAGATGTCACAGCAGTGCACAGCTCTTTCTTGTCCTCAGGCCATTCTTCTTGTGTATGGTTTGTTTATAATGATTTGATTGATAAATGACTTTAGCTTTTAGTTTCTTTGAGGCCAGTTGCTTCATTTTCTCTAAAACATAGTATAATTATAATTTTGTATAAGGAAATAAGAGTGCATGAATCTTAAAATAAGATTCTTGGGAATGAGCTTTTAAGACCCAGGGAACCGTAGGTGACATTCAGGTTCAAGGAGCCTGTGAATCTTGAAACTGACTTCATTTTTCTGGCAAGGTACACATTTATGTTTCTCTGAGAACAGGAACTAAATTTGTTAGAATCCAAAGTGTCACCCAAATAAAAAGTGTAAAGGAACAAATGTTTATAGCAGCATTATTTATAGTAATTTAAGCCAAAAAGAAATTAAAATATCCATTAATATTTAAATGGATAAATAAAATGGGTATATCCATTTAATGGAGTACTACTTGGCATTGAAAAGAACAAATTACAGATATATACAAGATGGATAAAGCAAAAAAAATCCATGATAAAGTGAGAGAAATCAGATACAAAAAAGCTGTGTACTCTATGATTCTATTTATATGCAGTTTAAGAGAGAAAGCATATCAGTAGTTGTTTGGGGTTGAGGTGGGAGTGGGGATTGATGTGAATTTTTTTAAGTTTATTTATTTGTTTTTAGAAAGAGAGAGAGGAGAGTGAATGTATGTGAATGAGCAGGGGAGAGGCAGAGAGAGAGGGAGAGAGAGAATCCCAAGCAAGTTTTACCCTCAGCATGGAGCCTGATGCAGGGCTCAATCTCATGACCAGGAGATCACAACCTGAGCCAAAATCAAGAGTCCAACTCTTAACTGACTGAGCCACTCAGGTGCCCCAACATGAATAGCTTTTTGGGGTGATGGAAATGTTATAAAACTAGATGATGGCCATGTATAAATTTATTGAATATAGATTTGCCATGTGTATGTATACATACACGGGGTAAATTTTAGATATACAAATTGTATCTTAACCAAGTACTTGACAAAGAGGTAAGTTAACTAGAATTCCAGAAAATATTGCCTCACTTATATATAATAATCAGATTACAAAGCTGCAATGTGCAGGTTCACCAATACTAATATTTTTAGTAAATGAAGTTTAGAAATTGATACATCTGTTAGTAAGACAGAGAAACAAAAATCATCCTTTAAAGGATACATGGGCTGTAATCACTCCTGGACTAAAGAAATACCTGCAGTCAGATAGAGCAGTTTAACATTTTAAATAAATAACATGCACACAAAACCTTCTGCCAGGTGCACATGCATTTTATATATAGTGTAATAAAATGTATCCACATCTTAGCAAAAGATTTAAATGTGCCACAGATAAGATTCAGATCTTAGAGAAAAAGTATTCTTGACCCTAGATGATGAGAGCATAACACAGTTTAATAATAATATTGTAATATTATAATAATGGTGTTACTATGTCCCAGACACCATTCTAAATGCTTTAAGTACATCACTTCATTCAGTCCTAACTCTAGCACAATGGGTTAGTGGCTCAATTTTCTGTATGTTACACTTTCCAAAATTGAATTTCAAAAGGTTAAAGTAATTGGTTACAATCATTTTAACTTAGAGCTGTTTAACTCCAAAATCCCTGCACGTAGCCTCTATGCTATCCATTGCCCTATTACCTTCTGTAATAAACTAATATAAATAGTATAAATAAATATAGAAAATATATAACAAATAGAAATAAAAATTACCTTCTAATATCAATTACATCCACATGATGTCATACACACACAGGCATACAACAGTCTGTTGACATCATGGAAAGTTAGATCTCCTGAAAAAGAAAGGCAACACAATCATCATGGAGTCCCAAACTGGAGTCCTTTATTCACGTTTCTGAAGCATTCATTGCTAATATCAGCTACCACCACAGAAGCTTTGCCTGAAGTGTCACCCCTACTTCTTTAACACACTGTTTCAAAATATACCAATCTCCCACCCACTTTCTTTTTAAAGAACTGAGTTCTTTCGAAAAGACTAGTTAACTCAGGTTCCTCCCTGAGACATCAGGGCAAGGGAGCCAAAAGCTGTTTTGTATCCACTCATTTACCATGGGTGAGGACAGTTTTGAATGTATTCGTTTCCCTGTTCAGGATAATCTGTGACTGGGAGAAGCATCTCCACTGACCTCAACTGAGCAAGGCATAGGACCAAAGGAAAGTCAAAGCTTATAAACAGGCTAACCACCAACATAAAGCACCTGAAAACTATTTTTCTTAAAATTAAAAAGAGAGAGAGAGAGAGTTTTAGAGAGATATATAGAAAATAGTCTAAGGAAATACTTTCCAGTTTCTGCTCCCTCCATTTGGTTAACTAAATCCTTCTCCCTCTGGCTAAAAGTCGTCTCATTAAGAAGGCATCGTGTATTGACAGTTATAAACAATATTAGTTGTGCTTGTCAGTGATCCGTGCTGTCCCAATTACCATTATTCTAAAAAGATTTCAGTCACCAGTCGGGCTTTATACAAAGAAAGATCAAAACAAGCTTAGAATTAGATGTGTCCTTTCAGAGAGTCTTTTTACATTAGCACATTACTTGTGCCTTCTGATAAATTTCCCTTTTGGACAAGTGCAAAAAGCAGGAGTTCTCCTCATTTATAACTGCTTCTTTCATAAAAATTTTTTAATGTCCAGGATGAGATGATCATGTTTCAAAGAAATTGAATGCCTTTATTCTGCATTGCAGTGAAGCTGAAGATAACATGATGGAGGAAAGCTATTATTTGAGCTGCAATTAGGGTACCTGTTAAAGTTGTGACAGTTAAAGGTAAATGTAATCACAGAACAATTAGCAGGTAATTATGCTGTTCATGTTTGGAGTGAGCAAAGATCCTGAATTTCAGTCTGTGACAATTTAGGTGAATTATTTATTTTCATTGAATAACTATTGAGGAAAGCAAATGAGGCAAGAATGGAATGCCATCCATATACCTGACAAGGCTAAGTGTAATAGTCAGATAGACTATCTACTAAAGAGGTGGAAGTCCATTTGAAAAAAGATTATTTACGTAACTGTTCTCTTGAAAAACAATTACATGATAAGATATTTTTTTAATGATGTTTTAAATTATAGCTTGGCAGCTTTATTATAAAAACCTGTTTGTGTAGCCAATATACCATCTATCTCCTGCCTCTCCACCCTTAATCACATTGTTTCTGAGCTCTGTAGTAGTCTTTCTCTTTATGAGGTATAAATAACTCTTCATTTCCCCAGAGCCTAAAAGATGGCCTAACACATAGTGCTTGGTGAATGTCTGTTGAACAGTTGGTTTGTACATCTACTGCCTCTATCACTTTTATCTCCAGTATTGCCATTTCATTTTTGATGTTGGAAGTCCCAAGTATCCCGTTCTTCATGAAGTTTCCAACCTGGTGAGGTCAATGAGTACATTTTTGTAAATATTTGACAAGTATGTCCTTCAGGTAAAAATTTGTTCTTAATAGATGTCTCTTGAATCCCTACTATGTTTCAAATTATGGAATAGCTATTTTACTATATCGCATGCAATCCACACAAATATCTTGGAGTCATCCTCTCTTACCTTTTTTTTGTTTGTTTGTTTTTAATGCAAGAGAAAGTGGTTTAGGGGAGAAACACTTATTAGGAAAACACAGGGCCTTTGACTTCCTGACCTGGGTTCAAATGTTGTCTTACGTATGGTGTAAGCTCTTAAGTGCATCTATAATTGTGTGTTTTAACCTAATGTGACATGGAAGCAATTAGGAAGTTGGTATTAGGTTCATAAATCATGAAATTCACAGTGCCCAGCACAGAGCTTCACTCCTGGTAGGCATTTAATAAGTGGAGGATATTTTATATTGCATTATTTTCTTGTGATGATAATAAAGTTAATCATGATAATGACAGATGATTTTGCTGTCCAAACACATGACATATGAATTAACACCATGTCCATGTATTATACCTATTCTTGGACTCCAGTACTATTTTTACTTTAAATCATCACTTGTTTGTGAGATTAGTGGAAAATGTGCATGTGCGCGCATGCACACACACACACGCACACACGTGTGTGTGCATCAGGGATGGTAGAAAATATATGAAGTTGTCCGTGTAACCAAAAGAAGAATACAGAATGCATTTTATTTTTTATTTTTTTAGAAGAATCCATTTATTTTATTTTTTGGAAATTTTAATGTTTATTTTTGAGAGAGAGAGACAGAGCATGAACAGGGAGGCACAGAGAGAGGGAGACACAGAATCGGAAGCAGGCTCCAAGCTCTGAGCTGTCTGCACAGAGCCCACTGCAGGGCTCGAACTCACCAACTGCAAGGTCATGACCTGAGCTGAAGTTGGATGCTTAACTGACTGAGTCACCCAGGCGCCCCCAGAATGCATTTTAGAAGCAAATTTTAAAGATACACAAAATAGGCCCTTTTAGGATATCCATAATGTATCTTATCACCATGTAAAAGTTTCTGATAAAGTATACATTTAAAGAGCAGCCACGTTGTTCCTGGCATACTGTGATCTACAAGTTTTCTAGTAAGTAATAAATAACCTTGTAGTGTGGAGCAGATTTCAATCAAATAATAGAATAAATTTATGCCAAATCTCAATGGTAACAAAAATCATCACCACTGCCACCACCCAAATTCTGTGTGTGTATGTATGTATATATGTATGTATGTATGTGTCTGTCTATCCATCTGTCTTTACAGTATGTGCATGGTATCAGAAAACTATTGAGACTAAAACATCTGGATGCAACTTATACAGGGCGATAAGGGGAAACTTCTCTAAAGTTATGATATTCAATCTGAGATTTTATGTGAATGGAAGCTAACTGGAGACAGGAAAGCATGCTCTATGAAAATATAATGCATCTGTAAATGGCATTGTTCAGGAGCAATGTGAAGTTTATGAGAAATGGTGTTTCTAGAATAGAAAAATGAAAAAGTGAGCTGGTGTGGTTGAATTTGGAAAGAAAAAGGAGTGTTTAGCCCTTCTTCTTCTTGGTCCTTTTTCTGTGTATCCTTTCCACTTTGAGCTCTATTTACGCTGCTTTGGGCTGTTTCTAATGTTATTTTAGTGTCTGGGTTTTTTTTTTTTGGAAGTTTTTCTTTATTTATTTGTTTTTAATTTCTGTCATCTCACTGCTCTTCAGTTGCTGTACTGTTGCCTACTTTTGCATCTCCTTTTAAGTTATATTTTAATGTGTATTTATTTTGAGAGAGAGAGTACACATGCAAGAGTGAGTGAGTGGGGGTGGGGTGCAGAAAGAGAGAGGGAGAGAGAATCCCAAGCAGTCTCCACATTCAGCGAGGAACCAGATGTGGGTTTCCATCCCATAACTGTGGTCAGGACCTGAGCTGATATCCAGTTGGACAATTAACCAACTGAGCCTCACAGGTGCCCCCTCCTTTTAAGTTCTTTATCAAAGACTTAATATTCTCTACAGTCCCTGTGGTGTCAGAAAGTGTTTTCTGAAATGTTCATTTCTGTCCCAAGTTAATTTTTGCAGTGGAAAGAATGCTGTCTCAATGAGTGGTGTATGTTAGATGTTAACTGCTTGTTGGAAACTCAGGCAGGAAGGCAGTTTGAAGTCAAATGTGGGACTTAGAAAGCTGCTCAAGACTCAAGGATGTAGGTTTTAGAAACTACTCATGAAAATCCTAATGTAAACAGCAAAATAATGAATTTATGAGAGATTTAATATTTAGACTGTGGTAAAAAGAAGGTAAGTGTAAGGAAACAATTAAATGTAAATAATTAATGGCAAAATAAAGCGATAGAATAAAAGCATTTGGCCACAGAAACAGGAATCAACTAAGAATGAACAAATTTAGGATGGCAAAAGAAGAGAATACTGTAAAAAATAAATATAAATTTGAAAATTGTGAACATGAGAATTGAGAGAATATGTTCATTTAAAAATTACTTAAATGTTCTTTAACATTTGAATAAATGACCTCTACTGTGATGTAAAATTAATTGATAGAGGAGTGTGAGAATGTGAAGGCAGCAGATGTACATGCCACAGATGTGGGCTGATTATCAAAAGAAACATTTCAGCACTCCAATATTATCTGCTAACTATGAGAGGGAAGAAATGTTTGTGTTTACTTATTTATTTTTAAGTTATTATTGGAATTCCAATTAGTTAACATACAGTCCAATATTAGCTTCAGGCATGAGATATAAAGATTCAAAATGTCATACAACACCTGCTGTTCATCACAAGTGCATTCTTTAATCCCCATCACCTATTTCAGCGCCCCCCCCCCACCTCTACACTGTAACCTTGAGTGTGTTCTTTATAGTTAAGAGTCTCTTGTTTGGTTTGCATTCCCTCTCTCTTTTCCCCTCTTTGCTCATTTGGCAAAGATTTAATACTTTTTTATGGTTCAGTAATATTCCAGTGTGTGTGTGTGTGTGTGTGTGTGTGTGTGCACGTGCACACGTGCGCAAGCACACTCATGCATGTATGTATGTATATGTGTGTGGAGATTTTATATATATGCATGACATCTTTAGTCCTTCATTAATTGATGGACACATGTGCTGCTTCCATAGTTTGGATATTGTGGATAATGCTGCTATAAACATTAGAGTAACTGTATTCCTTTGAATTAGTATTTTTGTTATTCTTTGGGTAAAATCCTAGTAGTGCAATTGCTGGATCAGAGGCTAGTTCTATTTTTACCTTTTTGATGAATCTCCATACCGTTTTTCCAGAGTGGCTGCACTAGTTTGCATTCCTAACAATAGTGCAAGAGAGTTCCTTTTTCTCCACATCCTTGCCAGCATCTATAGTTTCTTGAGTTGTTGGTTTTAGCCATTCTGACAGGTGTGAGGTGATATCTTATTATAGTTTTGATTTGAGTTCCCCCTGATGATGAGTGATGTGAAGCATCTTTTCATGTCTTTGTTGGCCGTCTGGATGTCTTCTTTAGGGAAATGTCTACTCATGACTTCTGCCCATTTTTTAAGTGGGTTATTCATTTTTTAGGTTGGGTTTTACAAGTTCCTTATGTATTTTAGGTACCAGCCCTTTGTAAGATATGATATTTGGAAATGTCTTCTCCTTTTTCATACATTGCCTTTTAGTTGTGTTGATTATTTCCTTCACTGTGCAGAAGCTGTTCATGTTGATGGAGTCCCAATAGTTCATTTTTGCTTTTGTTTCACTTGCCTAAAGAGATGTTTCTAGAAAGAAGTTGCTATGCTATGGCTCATGTCAAAGAAGTTACTGTCTGTGTTCTCCTCTAGAGTTTTCATGGTTTGAACTCTTAAATTTAGGTCTTTATTATTTATTTATTTTTAATTTTTTAAATTTTTAATGTTTATATTTGAGAGAGAAACAGAATCTGAGTGGGGGAGGGGCAGAGAGAGTGGGGGTGGCACAGAATCCAAAGCAGGCTCCAGGCTGTGAGCTGTCAGGACAGAGCCCAGTGCCAGGCTTGAACTCATGAACCATGAGATCATAACCTGAGCCGAAGCTGGATGCTTAACAAACTGAGCCACCCAGGTGCCTATTACATTTAGGTCTTTAATCCATCTGGTTCATTTTTGTGCATGGTATAAGAAAGTGGTCCAGTTTCATTCTTTTGCATGTTGCTATCCAGAGTTACCAATACCATTTATTGAAAAGACTGTCTTTTTCCCATTGGATATTCTTGCCTGCTTTGTGAATCATCTAGTTGTGGGTTCATTTCTGGGTTCTGTTCTGTTCTATTGATCTGTGTGCCTTTTTTTGTCCCAGTACCATACTAGTTTGATCACTACAGGTTTGTAATATAACTTGAAATCTGGAATTGCAATGCCTTTGCTTTGCTTTTCCTTTTTAAGGTTGCTTTGGCGATAGAGTTTCATTTGTGGTTCCATACAAATTTTAGGATTGTTTGTCCTAAGTCTGAGGAAAATACTCTTGGTATTTTGATAGGAATTGTATTAAATGTGTGGGTTCCTTTGGGTAGTATAGACATTTTAATATAGCCTAGCTTCATTCACATTTTTGGTGTGGGTTTTTATGTGTAGACAAAGTTTCAAATTGGTTCATAAGTTAAGACCTTATTTTGCTTTATAAAAAAATTCCAAACTGTTTTTCAGGTAGCTTTACCATTTTTCAGTGTCAACAGCAAAAGAAGGCAAGTTACGTTGCTCTTCCTCCTGTGCAGTAGTAAATATTGTCAGTTTCAGGGGGTATTTCAGACATTCTACAAAGTGATCCCTCATTTGAACTGGCAGTTCACTAATGGAAAATGATGCTTACTTTCTATCTGCATGTATTCTTTTATGAGAGGTCTGTTCAGATATTTTGTCCATTTCCCCCTTATTGTTGATTATTAAGAGTTATTTGTACATTGTGGGTATTATGCCCTTTGTCAGATATGACTTTGCAAATAATTTGTCCTAGTCTGTTACTCCTTTGCATTTTTTAACAGTGTCTTTCACAGAGCAGAATTTGTGATAATAAAGTCCATTTTATTGATTTTTGCTCTCACACGTTTATGCTTCTCCTGTTATGTACTAATCTCTTTACCAAACCTAAAGCCAACAAAATTCTCTTCTGTGTTTCCTTCTGAATGTTTTCTAGTTATCCATTTTTATTTAGATCTATGGTCCATTTTTCTTTCATTTTTGTGAAAGGTATGCAGTCTATGTTAGCTTCTACTTTTTGCTTATGGATGTACATTTGCTCCATCACTGTTTCTTGAAGTGAGTATAAATTTTCTATTGAGTGATCTTTGCTCCTTGGTCAGACATTAGTTGACTATACACGTGTGGGTCTATTTCTGGGGTCTCTAAACTCTTCCACTGATATATGTACCTATTGTTTCAGCAACACTACAATGTCTAAATTACTGTAGTTTTATAGTAAATCTTGAAAAAGGATAATGTGAATCTTCCAACTTTCTTCCTGTCCTCCTCTTCCTCCTTTTTTCATTATTTTGTTGGTCATTCTTTTTTCTGCATTTCCTTATAAATGTTACAGTTATTTTATAAATATTCATAATATCATGATTAAATCTCAGTCTTTAGTTGACCTGTACCCGTAGATGGTGGCCTTCACAAGTAGTTCTTATATATGTCCATCATTTTTGAGACAGGAAAGCTACTGTGGACTGTAATGGTAGTACTACCCTTCTCCCATTACTGTAGACCATAATGGCTTGGAGATTAGGCTCTGGTAAACCCTTTTCCCTATAAATATCCCTTTGTTATACAGAATGCTTCAGTAATATTTGACAATGTTAACTCTTCTTTCTCCTTGTCAAAGATCTTCCTTGACCCCTTGCCATGGGAAACTGATAGGGGTCCTGTAGGTAAATCCCAGGAAAACTTGAGAAGCTCCCTCAGCCTGCCTTTCCTAACAGTTCCTCACTGTCACCCAAGTCTACACTCAGCCTCTAACAGTTGGTTGAAATTACCACTTAGATGTTCTTTTGGTTTATGGTTCCAGTGGTATTCACCCTAAGTAGCCTGATCTCTATTGTGACTCCTTGAATTTACCTGCCTTTCCATAATTCAGAATGCTTTTTATTACATTTTATTTATTTATTTTGAGAGACAGAGAGCACAAATGGGGGAGGGGCAGAGAGGGAGGAAGGGAGAGAGAGTCACAAGAGGGCTCCGCTGTCAGTGCAAAGCCTGACGCAGGACTCAGATTCAGGAACTGTGAGATCATGACCTGAGCCAAAATCAGGGATCGAACACTAAACCAAAAGAGCCACTGGGCACCCCATATTTCAGATTGTTACTAAGAAAAGTAATTGATTTCCAGTTTGTTTCTTTTTTTTCTGGTTTTAGGGATGGGAGTGATGATTGTCAAGGTCTTTATATGTTGAAGCTGCAACTAGTAGTTTCCAGACTGTTGACTTAGTGATACTACTGGTTCACTACAGGTTTAAGGAACATGAACAGAACTTGGATTTGAGAGTAGAAGGAATCAGTTGTGTTTTCTTTATCGTATGCCTCAGGAATCTCTGAACTACTTCCATACAGTTTTTGGAAATGTAATTGATAACCTTGCTCAGAAGAACTAACAAGGAATCTGACCCCAGGGTGTTATAGTTGTAATTCAGTGACTGAAAATAGAATTAATGGTATAGAATCAGACAATCTAATAGCCAAACATCTTATAGAAATGTGTTTAATAGGAATTATTTGTCAACAAAGAATGCCTTATGGTGGGCATGTTTTCGTTTTGTTTTGTTTTTAATTGCCAGCTTAGCATCCTTTGGTTATAGAATTTTTCTTACATTTTTCTTACATGTAGGCAAAGTAAGAGTTCTCTCTCTCTTTTCCTTTTTCCCCCCTAATTAGAGCCTAAGATAATCCTGGCTGGGACTCAAGAATGGAAAGCTAGTCCAGTTCTGGCCAATGATAGTCTACCTTAGTACTATCAATTGTACTGTTTGGAAAGTAGTGCTTTCTTCTATACAGCAGTGGTAGGTAGGAAGAATAAACACTTGTTTCTAAGAGGCAGGAAATATCCTTGTGTCTTTACAGGAAAAGCTTCCCTGTGAGTTAAACAATGGCAGATGAAAGCAGAGCCAAGACACAGAGCAATGACTGGCCTTGCCCGAGGCTCCTAGAAATTTTAGTTATGTGAATCTATTAAGTCTCTCTAGTATATACGTAGACTTGAGTTATATTTTGTGACTAATGTATGGCTTAGATTTATACTAGTCTCTGGATCTTGGAGACAGTCTTCTAAACTTAATTTTGTTTTACAAAATTTCCCTTGAAATAGTAAAAACAAATAAACTTGGCTACTGTGTGGACTAAATGGAACTTTTTATACAGGTGAACATTTTAAGGCCTTTGCCTTTTAAAACGTTCTTAAAATAACGTAATGAAAACACTAACTCAAAATGATGTATGCACCCCCAATTTCATTCATTGTTTATACTAGCCAACATCTGGAAACAATCTAAGTACCTGTCGATGAGTAAATGGATAAAGAAATTGTGTGTGTTTGTGTGTGTGTGTGTGTGTGTGTGTGTGTAATTTAGCCATAAAAAAGAGTAAAATCTTGACATTTGCAATAGCATGTATTGACCACAAGGGAATTATGTTAAATGAAATAAGTCAAACAGTGAAATACAAATACCATATGATCTCACTTATATGTGGAAACTAACAGTACAAAATAAAACCAAGCTTATAGGTACAGAGGACTGATCTGTAGGTTCTAGGTTCCAGGTCGCTAGATCCAGGGAGTCAGGGATGGGAGAAATGTGTGAACTGTTGTTGCTAGTATTTAAATAAGTTGAATTAAGCAACAACAATATATAAGAACCGAACTCTATACTAAAATTTTAATTTAAGCAATTTAGACTTTACCATTTTGCTGTAATGTGAAGCAAATTGGGTATTGGTTACTGTGAGGTCACTCACCATCATCATGTGAGAAAAAAAAGCTTAATCTCATTATTTGTTAGGGGCAAATTGAAAACACAACCAGATGCATGCTATTACACACTTCTTAGAATAAAGACTGACCAAGGCAAGTTTAGGCAACCAAAATGCTCATCCCCTGCTGGTGGATGTATAAATCATGCAACCGCTTTGAAAACAGTTTGGCAGTATCTTAAAAAGCTAAACATGTACCGAACATATGACTTAGCCATTTTTCTCTTAAGTGTTTACTGAAGAGAAATGAAAGTATATGTCTTTACAAAGACTTGTACATGATTAATAGTAGTAACTTTATTTTAACAGTAAAAAACCAGAAACAACCCTAACATCTATCAGTACCTGAATGGATAAATAAATTATGGTTTGCTCTACAATGGAATACCTAGTAAAAGGAATAAACTGTTGACACATGCAACAATATGAGTGAAATTCAGAATAAGTTTGCTAAGACAAAGTAACAGGTAAAAAATGAGTCCCTACTGTATGATTCTATTTATATAAAAATTTAGAAAATATAGAATAATCCATAGTGACAGAATAAATACATAGCTGCCTGGGGGAGGGGAGAAGATTATAAAGTGACTTGAAGAAAATCTGTTGGGGGCAATAGATATGTTCATAATCGTGATGTGATGCTGGTTTCACAGGTGTATCCATATTTTAGAACTTATCAAATTGTATTTTAAATTTATTTTATTTTAAATCGTACATGTTTTAAATATGTAGAGTGTATTGTATGTCAATTATACTTCAAAAAGCTGCAAAAGTAGCAATAAAAATAAGAAAATAGGAAGGACCCTTTTGATAGAGGAGCAAGAACAATGTTCAATAAGAAATAATAATGAAGACTCCTGTAGGGCTTTGCCTATAAATGGAGAAATTAATGATCGAATGAAGAAGAACAAAATTATGTGCATTGGCACATTTGTATGTATATTATATTGGTATTATTGACAACACATTTGCTTTTTTTCTTTTATTCTCTTTGGAACATGAAGGTATGCATCTTAAATAAGGATATACCATGTGCTAAGTATTAGGATATATTTGCATTATCTCACAGAATCCTTAAACCAGTCCTTCAAAACATGTAATAATATCCCCTTCAAATATGATACACTGAGGCTCAGAGGGGTTAAGGAAACTAATAGTACTGATCAATGAGCAGAAACAATATTCAAAGCATGTTTTGCTAACTCCTTGTTAGGATAAAAATCTTCATTTTAATGTTAGTTATGGAGAATCAGTGACCCAGAGTCATTTGAATAATTTTGACAGTAATATTTTTGCCTTATAGTACATATTTTTGTCATAAAGTACTTGTACTTAGTAATATATATATTTGTATTAAGTACTAATTAAATGATGTTGGCCATTTTCTGTGGCTTTCAGGTAACCTACAACTCCTTCCCCTGCTTATTCTCAACAGTCTACATCACTCAGGTAGCAACAGGAAACACACAGACAACTCAAATTAGTATAAATGGAACAAAATGTAATAAAAGAGTGACCTTTGATTGAGGGACACATCCTAGACAATCTGTACATTTACTATCTTCCCTCATGAACTAATATTAGTACCTCCACCCATCAAAACTGAAATCAAAGCAACACATCAAGGGAAGCTGTGAGTACAGTCTATTTTCCAACCTCCCAGGGCAGAGAACAGTGGAGAAATGGGAGGAAAGTAAATATGGAAGAGAAAATGGAAAACAGCCAGCAGAGTAACCTCTTTTTTTCCCCATGCCTTAAAGAATGATTTGTTACTTAATTCATCTATCATTTTGAAATGTATTAACACACACACACACACACACACACACACACACCTTGGCACACTCCAAAATGACGCTAACATTCCCTTTTAAAAGCTGAGTATTGGGGCGCCTGGGTGGCTTAGTCGGTTAAGCGTCCGACTTTCGCTTAGGTCATGTACTCGCGGTTCGTGGGTTCGAGCCCCGCGTCGGGCTCTGTGCTGACTGCCAGCTCAGAGCCTGGAGCCTGTTTCAGTCTACGACTCCCTCTCTCTCTGACCCTCCCCTGCTCACGCTCTCTCTCTCTCTCTCCTAGAAATAAATAAAACATTAAAAAAAAAAAAAAAAACTGAGTATTGATATAAAGGATAAACATATTCCCCAGAGAGAATTCTACTTTCAATTTTAGAGAAATCACATTCAGTGTTAATTTGTGTGTTTAAGAACTCATGTAAAAACAAAATAAAATGTTGCCAAAGATTTACATTGAAGAATGCACATGTACACATATATAGATATATACATATAGATATATGTGTAATACATATGCCTAGATAGAGATATAAATGTAGATTTGTACAAATCTTAATTGTCTTTCGTGAATTTTTTTAGGTCTATCCATTGTCTTAAATGCATTATAAACATCAAACAACAGTTTAACAACCTATTAAAGTTTTTCTGACACAGGCAAGGTAATTTGCAGGTACAATTTGACATTTTGATTCAGTCAACAAATATATATTAAAAGTGTAGCATGAGCCAGACATTATGCTATGTATTGATTATTTTATATAAAAAAAAGAACTTTTAGATGGACATTCTGGAGTTACTTTCCAGGTTTGGCAGCTGGTGGAGGGGAAGAAAGCATTGGTTTATATCTCACAAAGAGGGATTTGATTGCCAAACTTCATGCTATTGTAAATATATGTAGGTGTAAGGAGGTAATAAATAATTTCTTCCAAATTTAAAATTAAGAAGCCTAATTCACTTATGAATCATTTGTGGGTTTTTCTATAGCAGCTCAATAGTTCTGTTGCACAGATAATTCACACCTCTTTTAGGAAAAGTATTTTTGGGCTGTAAAAATTAAGAAAGATATTGGAGTTGATGAGCTAGCATTATATAAAATCACAATTTTTACATGAGTGAGTCAAGAAAACATGATTTTTGGAGTAAAAAATATATATGGAAGGACTTCAGTGTATCATAGTGATAGTGGCAGACTAGGTTGAGTCAGAACAACACTGACTCTGGAAACAACAGCTATTAAATACTGAGTTAAAACAAACAAATGTCTGAGAGTCTGAAAAAGTATTGCCAAATTTCTAGCCCTATTTTGGAAAGAAACCCTGTAATCAGGGAGTCATGCTGAATATAGAAGTACCAAAAACCTATATAACCTAAAATGAACATCACAAGTACTTTTGTTGTTGTCTTTGCTGTTCTTTGGTTTGGTTCTAACACCCCTATGAGCAAGATTCAGAGGTTAGGATTCAGGGTTTGAACAAAGGAAAGTCTAGTGGGAAGACCAACCCATAAGAGTCTGGGGTCTTATAGGCTATGTTCTTATAGTGAAAGGAAGACTGATCTCTCATTGCCACCTTTACTGCTTTGGGAATAGTACTTTTCTATATCCTGAGAATTCATAGCCCTTAAGATCTTTGAACCCTTAAACTTAGAACAAGGATGGAGGCATTACCAAGCAGAAGGGACCCGAGGTTCGCCTGATTGCTCAGCAGGAGCAAATGGAAAGCCTCTCTAGAAAAAGTTGTTTCAATCAAAGCTTCCAGGAATACCCCAAAGTTATAGGGCAGTGGAAAGCAAACAATAATTATGAGACTTATAAAACAAATGAAAATATAATATATACCAAAACTAACCAAATTTAAACTTGTATATCTATATTAGTAACAGTAAAATGGAAGTTAATGCAAAAATGAGAGATATCGGTGGCCGTTACTTGACAATGATAAATTGTGAATAAAAATCACAGTTTAATTACTGTTTTCTATTTGGTAATATGGCCTTAAATTATATAAGTCAGAATGGACAGAAGTACCAGAAATAGCAAATTCTAATAGTTATATTTAACCAAATATTGGAAAAACCAGTAAAAAATGACAAAAGATCACAAATAATATAAAATAATCAAATAGCAAGATTTCAACAATCGTTGAGATCTGTGGAACATTGCATTCAGTATCACAAAAATCAACATTCTTTTGAGGCATTCACAGATCATTTATAAAAAATTGACCATGTTTTGGTCATTAAGCAATTCCCTCAAAGTTCAAAGTTTGTCTTCTGCTAATTTTACAATTCAGTCAAAATTCAAATATAAAAATAAAGCTCACATTCTTTTCTGTTGGTAATTTAGAAATTGATTACTTAATAACCTATGGGTGAAAATAGGTAATGAGTAAAAATAGTTTATATTTTGACTTTTTAAAAGAAAGAGAATAGAACATATCAAAAAAGTAAGTTTCCCTTAAACCAATAATTATGGGAAATTTAAAGCCTTCCATGTATAAGAATGAAAGAAAACACAAAACTAATGAACTCAGCATCGGAAAAAACGTTCAAGATTAACTAAATAGTTTCAAAGCATGTATAACAAAAAAAAAAAATACTAAAGGTTGAGAGCAAGATTAAATGGAACAGAATTCAAAATAGATAGAGATTATATAAGATACAAAGTTGGTTAGTTGTCGGCTAGTTTTTGGAATGACTAATAATATGGACTACTACTACAATTACAATTTACTAAAATTTTTAATGGTAGAGAAGACCATAAATAGAACTCATAACTGAGATTTGAGGTTAATTAATTTGATAATATTTGTGATTTCATATTCTTAAATTTGAAAATATAAATGAGATAGACATATTCCTTATATAATCCTTGACAGTCCCTTGATAAACATTTTTTTTTACTATGGTCATAGTTTTCAATAAATGGCATTAGATCAAGTTTCTATATAGAAATTTTTTTAAACATATATTCATTTGAGAGAGAGACAGAGCATGAGTGGGGGAAGGACAAAAAGAGGAAGAAACAGATTCTGAAGCAAGCTCCAGGCTCCGAACTGTCAGTATAGAGCCCAATGCAGGACTTGAACCCACGAGCAGTGAGATCATGACCTGAGCCTAAATCAGACACTTCATCAACTGAACCACCAAGGCCCCCCAAGAGAGAGATTTTTTTTTCTATCATAGTTTATTATGAAGTTGGTTGCCATATAACACCCAGTGCTCATCCCAACAAGTGCCCTCCTCCATGCCCATCAACCCCCTTTCCTCTCTCCCCCACCCCCATGAGTCCTCAGTTTGTTCTCAGTATTCAAGAGTCTCTCATGGTTTGCCTCCCTCCCTCTCCCCAACTCTTTTTCCCCTTCTCCTTCCCCATGGTCCTCTCTTAATTTTCTCCTAATCCACCTATAATTAAAAACATGGTATTTGCCTTCTCTGCCTGACTTATTTTGCTCAGCATAACACCCTCAGTTTCCATCCACATTGCTACAATGGCCAGATTTCATTCTTTCTTATTGCCATGTCATATTCCTTCGTATAGATAAACCACATCTCCTTGATCCATTTGTCCGTATATGGACACTTCGGCTCTTTCCATGATTTAGCTATTGTTGAAACTGCTGCTATGAACATTGGCGTACATGTGCCCTATGCATCAGCACTCCTGTATCCCTTGGTAAATTCCCAGGAGCGTTATTGCTGGGTTATAGGGGAGTTCCATTGTTAATTTTTTGAGGAACTTCCACACTGTTTCCCAGAGGGGTTGCACCAGTTTACATTCCCACCAGCAGTATAGGAGGGTGCCTGTTTCTTCATATCCTCGCCAGCATCTAGAGTCTCCTTATTTGTTCATTTTACCCACTCTGATTGGCGGGAGGTGGTATGTCAGTGTGGATCTGTATTTCCCTGATGAGGAAGGATGCTGAGCATCATTTCATGTGTCTGTTGGCCATCTGGATGTCCTCTTTGGAGAAGTGTCTGTTCATGTCTTCTGCCCATTTCTTCACTGGATTATTTGTTTGTTTGTTTGTTTTTTAAATGTTTTATTTATTTCTAGGAGAGAGAGAGACAGCGTGAGCAGGGGAGGGTCAGAGAGAGAGGGAGTCACAGACTGAAACAGGCTCCAGGCTCTGAGCTGACTGTCAGCAGACTGTCAGCTCAGAGCCTGACTCGGGGCTCGAACCCACGAACCGCGAGAGCATGACCTAAGCGAAAGTCGGACGCTCAACCGACTAGGCCATCCAGGCGCCCCATTCACTGGATTATTTGTTTTTTGGGTGTGGAGTTTGAGTTTATTTTTGTGCATGGTGTGAGAAAGTGATATAGTTTTATTCTTCTGCATGTTGCTGTCCAGTTCTCCTAGCACCATCTATTAAAGAGGCTGGTTTTTTTTTTTTTTTCCATTGGATACTCTTTTCTGCTTTGTCAAAGATTAGTTGAACATACATTTGTGGGTCCAATTCTGAGTTCTCAATTCTATTCCATTGGTCTATGTGTCTGTTTTTGTGCCAAAACCATACCGTCTTGATGATTACATTTTCATAGTAGAGGCTAAAGTCTGGGATGGCGATGCCTCCCATTTTGGTTTTCTTCAACATTGCTTTGGCTATTCGGGGTCTTTTGTGGTTCCATACAAATTTTTGGATAGTTTGTTCTAGCTTTGAGAAGAATGCTGGTGCAATTATGATTGGGATTGCATTGAATGTGTAGATTGCTTTGGGTATTAATGACATTTTAACACTATTCATTCTTCAGATCCATGAGAATGGAATTTTTTTTTTCCATTTCTTTGTGTCCTCTTCAATTTTCCTCATAAGTTTTCTATAGTTTTCATCATACAGATCTCTTATATCTTTGGTTAGGTTTATTCCTAGGTATTTTATTTTATTTTATTTTTTGTGAATTTAGGAATGGGATCAGTTTCTTGATTTCTCTTTCTCTTGCTTCATTGTTGGTGTATAAAAATGCAACCGATTTCTGTATGTTGATTTTGTATCCTGCCACTTTGCTGAATTCATGGATCAGTTCTAGTAGGCTTCTGGTGGAGTCTGTTGGGTTTTCTATGTCGAGCATCATGTCATCTGCGAAAAGTGAAACGTTTGACTTCTTCTTTGTCAATTCTGATGCCTTTTATTTCCTTTTGTTGTCTGATTGTTGAAGCTAAGTCTTGCAGTACTATGTTAAACAACACTGGTGAGAGTGGACATCCCTGTCGTGTTCCTGATCTCAGGGGGAAAGCTCTCAGCTTTTCCCTGTTGAGGATGATGTTACCTGAGGGCTTCTCATAGATGGCTTTTATGATGTTTAAGTTCCTTCTATCCCGACTTTCTCGAGGGTCTTTATTAAGAAGCGATGCTGTATTTTGTCAAATGCTTTTTCTGCATCTATCGACAGGATCATATGGTTTTTATCTTTTCTTTTATTAATGGGATGCATCACATTGATTGATTTACAAATATTGAACCAGCTTTATAACTCAGGAATGAATCCCACTTGATTATGGTGGATAATTCTTTTTATGTGCTGTTGCATTTGATTTGCAAGTATCTTGTTGAGGACTTTGCATCCATATTCATCAAAGATATTGGCCTCTGGTTCTCTTTTTTTGCTGGGTCTCTGTCTGGTTTGGGAATCAAATTGATGCTGGCTTCATAGAATGAGTCTGGAGTTTTCCTTCCATTTCTATTTTTGGAAGAGCTTGAGAAGAATGGGTATTAACTCAGATTTAAATATCTGGTAGAATTCCCCAGGGAAGCCATCTGGCCTACGGGTCTTATTTGTTGGGATGTTTTTGATAACTGATTCAATTTCTTCACTAGTTATGGGTCTGTTCAAATTTTCTGTCTCTTCATGTGTGAATTTTGGTAGTGTGTGTGTGTCTAGGAATTTGTCCATTTCTTCTAAGTTGTCCAGTTTGTTGGCATATAATTTTTCATAGTATTCCCTGAGAGAGATTTTTAAAATAAATATTTGTATTCTTTAAAAACATATAGATAATGAAGGACAAAGGCAGACTAAGAAAAATTTTTAGAATGAGATTATAAGTGATGTGATTAAATGCATCTTGTGACCTTGAATTTGATAACAGGACAGAATTTTTTTTTTTATCCCAGGATAATCATTAAAATTTGAATAAAGCCTGTAGATTGAATGATACTACATATCAGTATTAATTCCCTGCTTTTGATGTCTGATGGTTATGTAACAGAATATCCTTATTTTTTTAATGTGTTTTATTTATTTTTGAGAGAGAGAGAGAGACAGCATGAGCAGGGGAGGGTCAGAGAGAGAGGGCTGCACAGAATCTGAAACAGGCTCCAGGCTCTGGGCTAGCTGTCAGCACAGAGCCAGACACGGGGCTCGAAACCACCAACCGTGAGATCATGACCTGAGCCGAAGTCGGACACTTAACTGACTGAGCCACCCAGGTGGCCCCAGAATATCCTTATTATCAGGAAATGCATTCTTAACTCCTTAAGGATAAAGGAGCACAATGTATCTAATGTATTTTCAAGTGATTTGAAAAAAAATTATGTATGAATATTTGGGGGAGTATAGTAAGAGAGAGAAGGATGAAGGGACTAGGAAATAGAGGAAGGGAAAGAGAGACTGGGGAACAGTATTCCCAAGTTCTTTTTATTATTTTTGAAGCATTCTGTAAGTCTGAAATTATTTTAAAATATTTCCAAATAAAATGGGAAAAATCAAGAAATTGTGCTTATCAACAGATGCAACATTATCTTTTATTTTCAGTCATGAGCAGAACCAGAAATTATTCTATACGTATCTAATAAATGTCTAATATTACATCATTAATTTCTATAAATAGGGATAAAAAATTTTACATTTGAAAATAATTTTAGTCTTTCTTCCCTTTTACAAAATACTAGATATTCAATTTAATTATAAGCAGTGACAGTAATTAGGTCACAAATAATTTGCATACTATAATTTGGCAATCAGTGAAGTTTTTGGAAATATTATTTAAATGTTTTATAAATAGCTTCGCTAGGAATTGCTGATTTACAGTAATTATACTTGTCATAAATTCTTGGCTATATTATATTCATCTTCTTAAATATGTCTATCAGAATTCAGTAGCTTGTTTTTGCCTTAATGTTCTGTAAACATGAATTACTTGTTCCCTGATATATAGAAACCCAAATTTCTGGCTTGTCTCAAAAAAGTTAATATCTGGCAACAGTGAACTCTCATTTTTCTAATGCAATAATTAGCTAATACATGTGTTCTACTTAACCAAGATCCCTGCCTCACTGTTGATATTTCACTGACATAAGCCATCATTTTTTCTTATTTGTTCCCCTATAGTTCAAAGAAAATTTCCAGTCTAGTCCATGAAACAATATCATCCCACCTTCCGAGTGAAGGGAATTTTAAGTTAACCTAATGTGAAAAGAGGCCGCTTTTATTTCAAGTATTGACGTATGTGAATTCACGTTTTCATGCTGAAGGGTTGTCATTTCTTTTTCTTCTATCTCAGTTTTCTCATATCTAAAATGGAGATAAAAAGTGCATGCTTATTTTGAGGATTTAAATAAGTTAATTGCCTGATGTATGATAAGCACTCAAAGAAAGTCACTTTCTTTTCCCTTCTCCAGACTGTACTATTGCATTTAAATTTCCTCATTTCCAGACACATTTTTTTTCTCATTCCCATTTCTATATTTTACATAAAACAAACAACCAAATAAACAAACAAAAAAGCCACATTTAATTTGGTTAATTCTGTAATGATCTAATATATAGAACTCCTCATGTATAAATAGAATTAGACAATCACTATTCCAAGTTTCCTGTGAGCTGAAACAATATGTTTACACTGTTTAAGAAATTAGGCCTATATGTCATAAAACGAGTACAGAGTATCTACCTTGTGGTACTGCAATTCCATGTCACATCTGGATTCTCAACTTGTCTGTCACAATTGTGATGCTCTATCCTGTGAGGAAATTATAAATATAGTTACTCATAAAACCATTTTCACAGAAGAAAATGGTGAACATAGTTATTGGCAGAACCATGTTCTTCTGAGAATTGGAAGAGAATATATTCTTCTTCTTGTATGTCATCATATCAGCTTTTGAGCTAATCATTTCTTGGCTAGCACCTGGTATATAGGTGACAGTCAATAATTTTCTATTGGATGAGTGAATGAATAAAAGTGCTGATTATTATGGAATATTTATTTTATAAACAATTGAAATGATTTTGATTGTACATCAATAGACATCTAAAATTAAAAAAAATATATTAAGTCACATAAAAATTACTCAACAGAAACCTGGCTTATAGGTGAGTTACCTCATAGATTTTCAAAAATCCATAATTTTCTGTCCTCAGTATCTGAACTTTTTTTTCTCATTAACTATCTCTAGGAAACACCTGGTTGTAATGGTTTTACAAATCACATACAGCATTTCAGTAACCAAAAGTGGAAGCATGGCTTAGTCTATTTTGTCTTGGTCTGTTTTTAAGAGAAATGAAAAATTTACTATAAGTCTACATAAGGCCTTATTCTTATATCTCTTTGGACAACACTGGGCCATATAAACAGCCCTACTATCAAAGACAACAGGATTTTCCATGATTTATTTAGAAGTTTATAAATTCTAAATTAAAAATGAGTTAGTTCACATTCTCTGGGAGAAGGGAAAGGCACAGGATGTCTGAATGTCAGAATTTTATTAACAAGGAATAAAAGAAAAATGGCTTTCAGTCACACTAAGAAATATATTAATCAGAAAGTAGATCACTATTTCTTAAAATATAATTTCTAAAAAAAACCCAGATTATTTTGTTCAAATATTTAAACAGTAGTTTCTGAAGGCAGTATTTTTAAAATAAAGTATAAGGTGCTCCCCTCATCCAGTTTTCCTGAATTACAATCTCTTATAGTAAGAACCAGGAAAAAAACAATCTTCCATAGACAAAGTATACATGGTTAGCCTTACTCAGTCAGAATAGTCACAGATATCTTTTGCATCTGCTACATCCAACAAAGAGAAGTAATGTACTCAAGGCCTCCTTGTATTACCATGTAAACAGCTTACTGGAAGTATACCATAACAACTCCCCATTTCTTGTACATGAGGAAATTGAGTATTGAAAAGCTTAATTATCTTCGTCAAGGTTATACAGCTGATAATGAGAGAGTTCGCTTTTAAGACCAGAATGGCTTGGCTCTGAAGTCTAAGTTCAGCTGCCTCTAAATGAAACAGATGTGTAGACAATTATTTCTGTCCACTATGAAGTGATTTCAAAAGGAAATAGTAGTCAAAGGAATTGCAAATAAAGGACATTAACATTTCCAACGATTTTCATCTATTCTGTTTTTTCAGTATCTACTCTACATGTGAAACATTGAAAAATAGAAAATAAAGTGTAACTTTTCTTCTCATATAAAGACACAGTATATATATAAAAGCTAGAGAGATAATTTCCAGTATATTAGATAAATCAGGAAAGTGTTGAAAGAAATATGTAGATGACCATGGGCAAAAGTTCAGCATAATGCCATGGAGTAAATTTTATCTGGTAAGCTTTATGAAAGTACAAAATAGAAATTTAAATTAAACCTTAGGACTCAATAGAGTATCTATCTATCTATCTATCTATCTATCTATCTATCTATCTATCTATGTAAGTGATGTCAGGATTTCCCTTAACAGTATTTTAAAATGTATGTATGGAGAAAAATAATCAAAGGAAATTTGGATAAAGGAAGAAGTAATCCACAGAACAAAAAAATTACAGGAGGAAAATCAACATATGAATGATGACTTATTCAGAGGGATGACAATGAAACCAGTGATTTTATTTGTGAAAAGCTAAGTCTTTCATTCATTATCAGCTGTATAACCTTGACTAAGGTAATTAAGCTTTTCAATACAATATACATACATACACATGTGTATTTTGGTATATAGAAATATATACATTCACATATATTGTATATGTTTATGCATAAGCATACATATATATACATCTATGTATATACCCATCTATATATGTATATATACACACATATACGTATACACACATGTACGCATATATATACACATCTATCTATCTATCTATCTATATATATACGCACATATATATATTCATACACATACACCATTAGATTGGCAAACGACTATGTATATATGTGGTGTGTATATATATATATGTATACACGTACACCATTAGATTTGCAAATATCTATCTATATACACACCATATATGTATATGTATATGTATGTATGTATACACACACACACACACACACACACACACATAACACCATTAGATTGGCAAACAAAAGGACTGTCAATATTGACGGTGTGAACAAATATAAATTGAAATGAACTTCCTCACAGTGATGGAAGGGGGTTAAATAATGAATATTGGTTCTGATGTGTTGAATGGAAATTTGGCAGTATCTAATAATCTTAATATTTATATCCCTAATTCTGAGAAATCACATCTTTGTAAGATATCTTTGCAGATATTCACTTCAGTATTGTATATGATTAAAAAAAACAAAAAATAAGACGAGGACTATATAAATATCTTTGTATGGAAGTAATTCAATGACATGCAGCGTGTTGAGAAAATACATTTTGAAAATGGTCCTGATAGTTGGCAGTTGGTTTCTGACAGACAGGAGTTGATAGGCCAGCACTATTCCCTATTGAACTTAAAGAATTTTTACAGAATATGAGCGATACTTAAACAGGCCACTATATAATTGTGATGGAACAAGAGAGAGATAAGCTTACTCTTAATTCACCACTGAAAGGAGAGAGAACAAGAATCCCATGCAACCACAAAAATAAGTAAGCATCCTTGTTTTTTGGATTAACCTTCTTGAAATGAAATTCTGTAAACTCTAGGAATATAACGAAAACACTAGCTGCACTTTTATTCTCCCACCTTCTATAGATATAGATATTAATAAGGTAACATATATATATATATATATTTTTTACTTTATTTATCCATATACCCTCCACCCCCCAAAAAAATATATATATGTTACCCAATGACTGAATTGCTCTTGAGTTGCTTTTTTTGCGGGAGGGTGAGGGTTAGGGGAGGTTGGACTGCTCTTGCTTTTTGAGCACACCCAGTCTTGCTTTCCCAAATCTTTCTCAATAGCACTCTGAAAGGGACAGCCTCCATCCTTCCTCATTTGTATTACAGCCCCATGTTTTTATGTTAATCATGGCACTCCTCATACAATTTTTCTTGTGTTTTTGTATTCCTATGACTGCTTCCCTTTAAGACATTAAGTTTCTAGAGGAAATGGATCCTGTGTTGGTTTGACATTTTATGCCCAACATAGTGAGTAGCACATATGCTCAAGTAACATTTTATTGACTAAATGAAAGAATAGATTCACCAATGCATTAATAACCCAAAACAAAATCACTGGGAAACAATTTGCATTTCATTTCATGCATACAATGTTGCATATAAAGAAGGTAACATTAAACCTTAGTTAAAGGCTAAGGAAAACTAATATTTTTTCTGACATTTCCTTACCATCATCTCACATCTCACCCCTCTCTAATCCCACAAAAGTGAAAAAAAAGTAAAAAAGGACGATAAATATCTCACTTTATTGATTTCCAAACATGCAGCCTGTATTTGCAACTTCCAAAGCCCTATTTTGAAAGTTGTGTGCACAGTAGTGTATTAATTATGGGGATTATGAAGCCCTGAGGCTTGATGTATTGAAACAGAAGAGGGTTTTAATTCTAGGGGAACTGTCTCTAGATTTTGATGTGAAATATAATTTCTTGCATCGACCCTGCACTAATGAAGATCAGAATGTTCTCTTAGTATGATCAGAGCTACTCCCATGTTGATTACCTCTTGGTGAGTTGAGAGGAAATAAAAAAGCAAAAGCATTGATTTTGGAGAAATTTCTTGTCTTGCAAACCACATATTACCCAAATAGATTTACTCTTAATCTTTTAATAAACTGAAACAGTTAGAGATTTCTGCAAATGGTGCCTCAGTCTAATCTCACAGAAGACTCTACAGTTCTGCAGTGGATTAGTAAAGTCTCCCATCTTTCAATATTTGTCTTTGTTCCTTTCAGTAGCTGAATTTAATTCTTATTATCCTCAATGACAAAGCAATTTCAGATGATGAAATTTCTCATGTGAAACCTACACCTTTCAAATAATAATTCACAGCTCCAAATTGGATTTGTTGTGTATGTATGTGTGTGTATGCACGTGTATGTGCATGCACACACAGCTTACCTGAAGACAGTCTGATTTGTGGACATATAATTCATTTCATAGATTAAACTGTTTTTAGATATAAGAAATTAGGCATCATTGTTTGCAAGAAAAGATTAAATTCACATTATCCTCAGGTTCATAGTCAGAAATGAAGTGGCAAAAGTAAAACAAACAAAAACCTAAAAGCCAATAAACAACAAAAACCAAACAAATGAAAAAAACAACCTCAGATTCTAATCAGTGCAATAAGTCAGTTGTGCTAGATGGGTCTGAAGATCCCTCTTGTATCCCCACCTCCACAGGTCCATTTCTATCAGAGTGATTTTTTTCTAAAACAATATTTAAAATAAAACACAGCAAACATGTAATTAGCCTACTTAAGCCTAAAATGTTAAAGCTCTTTAGTACATGTATGGTATTCTTATGGATGTCACAATCTCTCTTGCTTTTGATTGTCGTGACTCCTATGTATATATGACTCTCCCCGTTTAGCAAATGAGAAATCTTAGATTCAGAAAAATTGAGATGATTCATATAAGATATACAACAAGGTTCTTAAGCAGTACTGTTGACCTGCTGGGTCCAATAGGTATTTGTTGTGAGGTATTGTCCTGGGCACTGCATGGTGTTTAGTGGCCTCCCTGACCTCTCTTTCACTCTGCACCAGTAGCTTGTCCCTGACCACTGATAAGAAAATCAAAAACATATCCAGACTTTTTGAAATACCTCTGGGAAAATTTATGAACTTACTCCCAGTTGAGAGACATTTGCCTAAACATGTCTCTTTCATAATAACTTAGTCCACATACTTTAATAGCCTTACAGATGCATGTTTTATCATTCCCAAATATTCATTAATTTATTTCTTTTTTGATTCACCTTTGGAATACATTTAAGAGTTTAAACTCAGTACCTGTGTTTTTATCCCAACTTTACTATTAAATGCTTTCATGACTTTGGGCAAGTTCTCAAACCCCTTTCTGCTTTCTCTCATCTAGACTTGGGAATGATAATCACACTTAATTTATAGGTATGTTTAGAAGACCAAGTAAAGTTTTCTATGTAGAGATCTAACAGTGCCATTCTGGATTGGTGATGATAGTAGTCAAGGTGGAACTTTTCAAAGTTTTCCATGAAGCCACTTTGTTTGTTTGTTTCAATTCGTATGCCTAATTCACCATGTTAAAGAGCATGGAACCAGTCCAGAAAAGTAACTCGATTATAAGCAGGAGGATGTCAGGAAGCCCCTTTCCTGCCTATAGCCCCTTTACTAGAATTCCCCCTACACATATCTCTGCCATATAATCTTCCCTAATTACTCTTCTTCTCATAGTGATCACCACATTCTAATCACCAGTAGTATTGTCCAGTGTTGTCAAATTCCAAGAAACCGAGAACAAGGATCTGCTGTCATATTTCTCCTGAGACTTCTCAATAAATGTCTTATTCTGTACTGCATTGTGAACCATTTTCTACAAGATTCTTCTGTCTAAACGCATGTGATGATTTCTCTCTGCTCCTGGAACTAACTTTTCCTGGAACTAACTGTCTTTGGCTTATATTATTGTTATTAATTATTATTATTATTATTATTATTATAAGAACACAATATGAGATCTATCTTTATAACAAAATTTTAAGTGTACAATACAGTATTATTAACTATAGGTACAACGTTGTATAATAGATCTCTAGAACTTATACACCTTGATTAACTGAAACTTTATGCTAATTGATTAGTAACTCCTCATTTCCTCTTACCTCCATTCTCTGCCAACCACCATTCCACTCTTTGATTCCATAAATATGGTTATTTTGGATATTTCGTATACATGGAATCATGTGTTATTTGTCTTTCTGTGACTGTCTTATTTCACTTAGCTTAATGGCTTCAAGATTTGCCCATGCTGTTGTATATTATAGAATACCCTATTTTTTAAAGGCTGAATAATATACCATTGTATATGTATGTCATATTGTCTTTACCATCTCATTTGTCAATAAACACTTAGGTTGTTTACACATCTTGACAACTGTGAATAGTGGTGCAGTGAATGAGGGAGTACTAATATTTCTTCCTTATTTGAAATGGTGATATATATTTATCTACAGTTAAAAATAAAAATGAGGGGCGCCTGGGTGGCTTAGTCGGTTAAGCGTCCGACTTTCACTTAGGTCATGATCTCGCGGTTCATGGGTTCGAGCCCCGCGTCGGGCTCTATGCTGACTGCCAGCTCAGAGCCTGGAGCCTGTTTCAGTCTCTGACTCCCTCTCTCTCTGACCCTCCCCTGTTCACGCTGTCTCTCTCTCTCTCTCTCTCTCCTAGAAATAAATAAAACATTAAAAAAAAAGAAATGTTTTTAAAAAAAATAAAAAATAAATAAAAATGAGGTCAATAGAAGAAAAAAAAAGACTCATATATCCTTATACTCAGGAGTCATAGAAACCTTCCAGAGTGCATTATATTTCAACTTAAACCTAAAAATAGTAGTAGATATTAGCCAAAAATAAAGGTAGGAAAATGTATAAGCAGGAGAAAGCCAACAAAATACTATTGTATGGTCCTAGAGGTAAGATAGTATGCATAATAAAGAAATTGAAGCAAATTCAATGTGTATATATATATCTGTAAAATACATGAATGTTTTGGCATTTGACATGTAAGAATTTTCTGATGAAGAAATAATTCACCCCTCCCGACTCCACCTCCATTCTCTGTCCTTTATATGTCCAGCTCTTGTCTCATCTTTTGGTTGTTAGCTCAAAGCTTACTTTCCCAGGGAGTCTGTTCTAACTACCCCATCCTAATATACCAATCTCTAAAAAGTGTTATGGAGAAAGTTTTATAAATAGAAAACTCTAGGGGGCCTGCATGACTCAGTCAGAAGAGCATGCATTGTGAGTTTGAGCCCCACATTGGGTGTAGAGATTACTTGAATGAATGAATGAATGAATGAAACCTAAGCGTAAAAAACAACAAAAAGAAAATCTTCTGACAGAGACAATGTACTTATGTCTTCATTATTTGTTTTCCAGACAATAGATACAGGTTTCCAGAGGACTGCTCTGTTTTGTTCACCTTTGCACTACCAGAGCTTCGAATATTGTCTGGCACACAGTTGGTGCTCATATAATAGTTACCGAATGAATGAATGGATGAAAATTGTCCCTTATAATGTCACCTGCCAGTTGTATCCCAGTAACCTGAGGCCCTGTCAACAGCTCAATACCCTGTGATACTAAGTGTATTATCCTCCTTGGAAAGGGATGGGGGAGAGGTCTTTCTTTCATTAAGAGCATTTTAAAAATTTACTTAGCCATTAATCTGGCTATTGTAACCTTTTCCAAGGTGAAGAACATGTGGATATCAGTCCAAGAGATTGTACAGGGGCATAATTTGGAGTTCTCATTCATTTCTGGAGGCCAAAACAGTAGAGGTAACCAGTTTCATAGACAGCAGAATTGGGAACAAATCTACACTTTTAGCACAAACAAAAATTGTTTATATACTTGATTTGCATTGAAATAAACACACACTCTTGTGAAAATTAGTTGTTACTTTTTGGCTGGGAGCGGGGGTTGTATACTTTAAATTTTTAAGATAGCTGACATCAAGCAAATTATACCCGGAGGGAACTGTTAGTTCTGTTTTGAGCATGGGTGGGAAGCAAGATTTAATTTTTTACTATGAAGGACACTTTGGCTATACTAATTTGCTCAGTTTCATGGGCCTAATTTCTTTCTAATTAGCATTAGGGGTGAGAAATAAGAGCGTGTGGAGCACATCTCACTATGGGTCCAGATTTCTAAGGGTCTCATATGGCAAAATATATAATTTAAAATGTATTTTCAATTACTCACAATAATTTGAAAGCTCCATGAATACAATACAACAATGCATTTTTTTCAACTAAAAACCAGCTAAAGTCCAGCTCATACATTTACCATTTTAATTTCTGACCCCTTTCTGCAGCTGTGGGTCTGCGAAGTCATGGTTTCGTTGAATTCATTTTCTGTTATGTTTCCTAGTACAATGTTTTGACCATGTCTGATTATATAGCTCAATTGTAGTGGAGAAAATTACCCAGTAATTTAGAAAAGAATTCCCTTTCAAAGCCTGCAGGAATCTGCTCTTCAATTTAGAAAGAAATTTACAGAATCAGGTTGTTTGTATGAGTTGTAAGTATTGTTTAGTGTTTTGACCCAGGGTTGCTTGATATATCATTCAACCAACTATGATTTTATGTCTGTCTCTTTTTCCTTCTCTCTGTGATATGAATTCAGATGAACTCAAAATATCTTCCTTGCCATTGAGTCTCTCACACCCTTCTCTCTAGAGTTTTGTTATACATTTCCAGAATATATTTTCATGCAGTAATTAAATAAATAAGATTCTTACTATAACCTTGCTTAAAATAAGATATGGCTACATTTTCTTCTGTTTTTTAAGACAGCTTTTTAAAAGCATTTCTGTTTTTATAAAAAAGAAATAAAAATTAAAAATGCATATGTTAACAACCTGTGTTGATTGGAAATGCCCAAAAGTGTTTGCGAAATAGAGCTTTCCTGAGATCAATCTTTTTCCTTTTATGTCCTAAACCTCATCTTCATTGCAAATTGCCTGACCCTTTCAGAAGATTGCTGTTGGGCACACATATGAAGAGGTTAATTACTACTTTATATCCTATATATTTCTCTATTTTACTGCATTCACCTTTTTTTTTTTTTTTTTTTGTTTTTTTTTTTTTTTTTTTTTTTTTTTTTTTTTTTTTTTTTTTTTTTTTTTTTTTGTTTTCTACATACTTAAAAGAAAAAAGAACTTCCACAAGTCATAATCACACTTTGGGCTTTTGCCATGCTCTCAAGGTCAACATTTAGCATGAAANTGCCTGACCCTTTCAGAAGATTGCTGTTGGGCACACATATGAAGAGGTTAATTACTACTTTATATCCTATATATTTCTCTATTTTACTGCATTCACTTTTTTTTTTTTTTTTTTTTGATTACTCAGTGAGGATGTCTTAGATTTCTTCCTTCAATTGCTGAGAATTATTCTGGTTTTCTACATACTTAAAAGAAAAAAGAACTTCCACAAGTCATAATCACACTTTGGGCTTTTGCCATGCTCTCAAGGTCAACATTTAGCATGAAATGCTAGTTACTGTGTTCACAAATATCTAAAGCATGCATTTTGTTTAGTGAGGAGATCAGTTAGGTAAACGGACAAAATAAAACAAGAAAATCCCGTAGTAGGAATAGGTATCTGGCAGGGCAGACAGAGATAAATGGGGGAAAGGTAGTTATTGATTTTTCCTGAAGTACTCAGGAAGTCTGTCTAGAGGAAGATACCTTGAGATAGTACTGAATGACAGGCAAACTATGAAAGCATAGAAGACATAGCGTACATTTCTGGAACTATAAGTATTTACTATTTTAGGATCTCAAGGCTCATGGGGAAATGAGAATATCAAAGTTGGGAACAAGTACCAAATAACGGGTGTGGGTCATACAATTTCCAATTCTTCTCAATACATATCCATAGAGTAGGTCCAAACAAAATCCTAATTTCTACTTCGGTGATGTAGTAGAAAGACCATCAGGCATGGAATCAGAAGTTTTGTGCTCTAACTGCCTACAAGATTACTTTACACTCATTGCCTTCTAAATTGAGGCTTCATTTCCTCAACTGAAAATTAAGGACAATAAAGTATTAATCTCCTAAGGCTTTTTTAAAAATAATTTTGCATATAATTCAGCAGCTTTAAAATCTGAAAAAAATACCATCCAGATGAATGTCCTACTTTCATGCATTCATTAATCTATTTTTGATTAATTGAAAGCTTATAATATATCAGGCACCTCTCTAGTCACAGGGCAATTTATCAGTAAGCAAGATAAGTTAGACCTTTTGTGTTGTGGAAATCATGTTTCCCTTTGCTGTGACATTTAATCTGAGGCCCGTAAAGATCATAGGGAGAATGGATTTCAGGCAGGAGAATCAGCATATACAATAATCCAGAAACATAAATGGCATTGGGATAAAGTACTATGTATGCACACACATTCACAGTAGATGAGAGGTATTGGAGTAGCCTTTCTACTGTTGAATTCCCTGGAGAAGGACTAAGGCAGTTGAATTTTACATTCAGGAAAGTCTCATAATTGTAGACATAGGGCATATGGGCTAGGGGGCAAGCAGCATATATGCCATGGCTTTAGCCTTTAACACCCTCTCACCAAAACTGAAGAGAAATCCTTTTGTGTTGCTAGGATACCTCAGTATTTTAGACTCTGCAGTGCATTGGGCTATTGACTCCTGCCCTGTCATGTCTTTTTTCATCTGTCAAGGTTCTAAGAAGAAAAAAGAGTGTCATGAAATCATGCAGTGATCTCTTGTGTTGCAAGCTACAGGTTAACTTTTCTTACTGCTTTACTACTTTCACATTATTCTTTCCTTTCTTCTAAATGGTTCCAGAATTTTTTCCTGGACCTGTCATATTGGGTCAATAATGGCAAATGAATGCTAACTTAAATACCATCTCTAATCCATTGATGGTCACTAGCAATGAAGAAACATTCCAGGTAAGGTAGGAGGCTCAGAAGAATAACATGACAAAACTGTCTATATCTTCCTTGGATTCAATGAAGAGCAAAGTGGCAGAACTGAGCTACATCTTCCTTAAAGGCATTTGCCTTATTACTCCATATAAGATTAAACTCATAAATGGATAATTCTTTCTGTAATGTATTTTCATTTTTAATATCTTTTGGTAGGTGGCAGGTGAAAAAAATTTAGCATAGTTATCTTAAATAGCAAACATTAGTGCTAAAAGTGTGGCATGAAAATTACAGATAGCACCATCTATGGTACTTTTTTTCCTTTAATAAGTCTACATACACCACCACTGATATTCTCAGCTTCTTGATTATTATACAAATGACTTAACATTTTTCTGCCTGTTTTCTTATCTGTATGATGAGAGTAATAAGAGAGCATACTTCCTAGACTTGTAAAATTTCAATGAGAAAATTCCTTTAAAGTACTGCACTAAGCCCAATGCATAAAAAATCACTTGATAATTCTTTAATAAAAGTTGAATGATGAAGAGATGATGATGAGGTGATGATGAGAATCAAATCTCCTATTATGAAAATAATGATTGTCAAACTGAACCCAAAAAGGGGAGATCTAGCCAATTTCAAAATCTATTATTATATAATGAAATAATCACATACTCAATTCACTTTGGTTATTTACTTTAAAGATACACTGAATGACTTCATCTAGCCATGACATTAGAAGAAATGACCAAGATGTGTGTCACTTCAGCTACTCATTGTCAATTTTAAATATGTATACACAAATTCTACTTCTACTATATCCCGTTCACATTTTTAAATGTCTTTTCCCCCCCATTTGTAACAGATGAAACAAAGGGTTAAATGATCAGGATCAATATTTTAAAAAGGAAAAAATAATGAAATGTAAGTTGCAATCTAGTAATCTTGGTGGAAATATAGATAAACTCGATCTAAATTGAAACTAATATTTATAAATGAGCAAATTATTTTAATGTATATATTACCAAATAATCATTTAAGTATGAATTGTTATATTTTAGTCAGATGTTTTGATAGTGTCTAGATGGGGGCTGAGCAATAAAATTAATAATTCAAGATGAATATGTAATTAAACATTTTAGTAGCCACATTAAAGAAGTAAAAGGAAACATATGCAATTAATTACAATAATACATTGCATTTAGCCCAAGATATCTGATAATTATTTTAATTATGTATTCAATATGTAAAAGTATATGAAATGCTTTATTTTTGTTCATTTTAGTTCTTGAATACCCAGTATGTGTTTTAAACTTGAGGACATCTCAAGATGCTAAATTTTCATTGAAAATGTTTCTCTATATTTAGATTTCATAACATTTACAGTTGGTAAAGTAAATTCAGACACTCCAGTGTTCCAACCATACTTAATAGTTTTCCAATATCTGAACTGAGTTCTCCAAAATAATTTTCTTTTAATACTCACGTAAACATTGACAAAACTGGTTCATCATTTTTAGAAGGATTGATTTGACTTTGAAACAAAACCATATTAATTTTAAAACTACATCTGTCCACGTTAGGTAAATTGACTAACACTTGAGTCAACTCATTATTTAAAGCATCAGATTCATAGGGATGTTGTATAAAATGAAAATATTAAATATATCAATATCAAAAGCTTTCTTCATTTTGTGTGTGTGTTATGACCAATATGAATGGTGCTATCATATATAATTAAAATCTTCTGCATATTGACTTATCTTAGAAAATGTCTTAAATCATAGTGAATGAGTTATTTTATAAAAACTTGCAATTTCAACATAAATTCCCTTATCTGTCTAGCTGTCAACATATTACCTCCTCATGTCCCTTGTGGTGCTTCCAATTTAGTTCTTCCATATATAGTTTAATATTGATGAGATAACATAATTCATAATTCATACTGCAATTTTTATATTAGATTATTGGATATTTAACAAGCATTCCTTTATTTAAAGAAAGTGTTGAATTTGAATTAACAGTAGGGTAAGTCTTTGTGAAGCTCTTTAACATTTAAACCAATGAGCATCAGTAAAGAACATGAGACATTAAATTATTTGTTTTCATTGAATATATATGCTGAAACACATGAAGAATTATATCTGTGAAGATTTTAGCACAGACACTTTCAGAAAACTGAAACATATATTGTCAACAAGTTTCATACAGTTGAATAAAACTTTAATAAAGAAAACTTCTGTTTTCTAATTTAAATTAGAATAATTCTTGTTTGCTTTCTAATATAGCTAGAACACCATTCATATTTACAGAATTTTTTTAAAGAGCTAAGATTTTTATTTTATAAGTATACCTAAGTATGTCATAGATTTTTACCTAAGTATGTCATTTTAGGGTGTTTCATTAATAGTGTTTTCTTTTAAATTTCAAATTTGCTTGTTCATGGCTTATGTAGAGGAAAAATTTTGGCATTTGCACACTAATCTTGTGTCCTGCAACTTTGCTGTAATGATTTGTTAGTTCTAAGAGTCATTTTGTCATTTCTTTTTTATTCTCTATTTTTAAATTTTTCTCCTTTCCATTCTGTATACAATTTATTGTCTTTTCTTATTGCATTGGATAGGATTTCAAGGCCAATGTTTGAAAAGCAGTGGTGAGAGAGGACATTCTTGCCTTGTTCTCATCTTTGTGGGAAAGCCTTTAGTTTATCACCATTAAGTGTGATGTTACCTTTAGGATTTTTTGTAGATATTATTTATCAAGTGGAGAAAGTTCTCCTTGTTTCTGTTATACTGAGAGTTTTTATTGTAAATAGATGGATGTTGTCATTTTGTTCCTGCTTCCATTGATATAATTTTGTGATTTTTCTTCTTTAGCCTTTTGACATAATTATTAGTGTTTTCTTCATGTTGAGGTAGTCTTACATACTTGGAATAAATTCCACTTACTCATGGAATATAATTATTTTATGCATTATTATATTTATTTTGCTAATATTTTTGAGCCTTTTGCATTTATGTTCAATGAGTAATATTTATCTGTAATTGTCTTGTAATATTTTTATGGTTTGGTATCAGAGTAATCTTGGCATCATAAAATATGTTATGATTCTATGCTTCTGTCCTCTCAAAGAAATTGTAGAGAATTCATGTAATTACTTATTTAAGTGTTCATTGGAATTCAGCAGTGAATGCATCTGCGTCTAGTGTTTCTGTTTTGGAAGATTATTCATAGTTGATTCAATTTATTTAATAGTTATTGGTCTATTCAGATCACCTATTTCTTATTGTGTTAGTTTTGGCAAAGTGTGTCTTTGAACAAATTTCATCACATAGGGTATCAAATTGGTGGGCATAGAGTCATTAACAACATTTCTTTGTTTTCCTTAATTTCCCTGGGACCATGTAGTGCTGCCTTTTCATTTCTAATAGTCGTAATTTGTGTCTTCTCTGTTTTCATGGTTAGCCTAGTTCAAGGCTAATCAATTTAATTGAGCTTTTCAGCACAAGCTTTTGCTTTGGTTGATTATTGATTTCCTGTTTTCCATTTTATAATGTTTTACACTAATTATTATTTATTTTCTTCTTCCTTTTCTAGTTTCCGAAGGTGGAAATTTAGATGACTGACTAAATCTTTTTTTAAATTTTCTACTATATGTATTTAGTGCTATAAATTTCCTACAACCAATGCTTTTATTGCTTCCCACAAATTTTGATACGTTTTTTCATTTAGTTCAAAATATTTTTAAATTTATTGAGATTTCTTCTTTGAGACATGTGTTATTTATATATAGATTGCTTAATCTTCATGTATTTTATGACTTTTTATTATTAATTGGCTTATTAATTATGGGCTATTTATTGGTTATTGATTCTAGTTTTTTTTTCCGTTGTGAACTTAAACCAGATGTTGTATGACTTCTATTTTTAAACATTTGTTAAGATGTGTTTTATAGCCCAGAATATGTTCTATCTTGATGAAAAATGCATATAGTTATACAAGAATGTATATTCTGCTGTTGGATAAAGTGCTGTAGATATCCATTATATATATATCTGATTAATGGCTTTATTGAATTCAGTTCTCTACTTATTGTGTTTTTGCCTGGTGCATCTGTCCATTTCTGACAGAGTGATGTTGGTCAGTTTTTCCTTCATGTAGAGTGACATTCTATTGTTAGGCATTTAAATATTAAGGATTCTTATGTTTTATTGGAACATCATTCCCTTTATCTCAACGTAATACTCTGTTCCATTCCTATTAACTTTCCTTGCTTTGAAGTCTGTTCAGACTAAATTTAATATAGCTATTTTTGCTTTCTTTTGACTTTTGTTAGCATGGTATATTCTTAGCTCATCCATTTACTATCACTTTATATGTGTCTTATTTAAAGCATGTTTTTTATAGATAATGTATAGTTGGGTCTTGTTTTTTGGCCCACTCTGGCAATCTCCATCTGTTCATTGGTGTTTTATTTTATTGACATTCAAAATGATCAATATAGTTAGGTTGATATTTACTATATTTGTTTCTATCTTTTTGTTGACCTTTTTCTTTATTAGTATTTGTGTCTTCTATCTTTTTCGGCATTTTGTGGTGGTTTTTTTTTTTATTTTTAAGTTTGTTTTTTGTTTGTTGGTTGGTTTTGAAACAGAAACAGACACAGAATCTGAAGTAGGCTTCAAGCTCTGAGCTGTAAGAACAGAATCCATCATGGAGCTGAATCCATAAACCTTGAATCATGATCTAAGCCAAAGTCAGACACTTAACTGACTAGGCCATCCAGGCACCCTACATTTTGTGGTTTTAAATGAGAATTTTATATTTCATTTTTTTAATCTTTCCTTAGCATATCAGTTACTCTTATATTTTACTTTTTAAATGGTTGCTGTAGAATTTGCATTATGCATTTATTTCTTTACTAATTTAAGTTCTCTCTAAAATAACACTATACTGCTCCATGGGTAGTATGACTAACACACATAAAAAAACACACACACACAGACACACACAAAAAAGGTACAGGCAAAAGATATATAACGAAACACATTGTTTTTTGTTTTTTTAAATAGTTTATTGTCAAGTTGGTTTCCATACAACACACAGTGCTCATCCCCACAAGTGCCCTCCTCCATGCCCATGACCTCCCTTCCCCTTCCCACAACCCCCAGCGACCCTCAGTTTGTTCTCGGCATTCAAGAGTCTCTCATGATTTTCCTCCCTCCCTCTCCTCCTCTATTTTTCCCCTTCTTCTCCCCCATGGTCCTTTGTTAAGTTTCTCCTAATCCTTCTATACGTGCAAACATATGGTATCTGTCCTTCTCTGCCTGACTTATTTCACTCAGCATAACACCCTCAAGTTCCATCCATGTTGCTACACATGGCCAGATTTCATTCTTTCTCATTGCCATGTAGTATTCCATTATATAGATAAACCACATCTTCTTGATCCATTTGTCTGTTGATGGACACTTAGGGTCTTTCCATGCTTTGGCTACTATAGAGAGTGCTGCTATGAACATTGGGGTACATGAGCCCCTATGCATCAGCACTCGCGTATCCCTTGGGTTAATTCCTAACAGTGCTATTGCTGGGTCATAGGGGAGTTCTAGTGTTAATTATTTGAGGAATCTCCACACCATTTTCCAGAGGGGCTGCACCAGTTTACATTCCCACCAACAGTGTAGGAGGGTGCCCGTTTCTCCACATCCTCACCAGCATCTAGAGTCCTCTGATTTGCTCATTATAGCCACACTGACTGGTGTGAAGTAGTATCTCAGTGTGGTTTTGATTTGTATTTCCCTGATGAGTAGGGACGCTGAGCATCGTTTCCAGTGTCTGTTGGCCATCTGGATGTCCTCCTTGCAGAAGTGTTTGTTCAGGGGTGCCTGGGTGGCTTAGTCGGTTAAGCGTCTGACTTTCACTTAGGTCATGATGTTGCGGTTCGTGGGTTCGAGCCCCGCGTCAGGCTCTGTGCTCACTGCCAGTTCAGAGCCTGGAGCCTGTTTCAGAGTCTGTGACTCCCTCTCTCTCTGACCCTCCCCTACTCACGCTGTCTCTATCTCTCTCTCTCCTAGAAATAAATAAAATATTAAAAAAAAAGAAGTGTTTGTTCATATATTCTGCCCATTACTTCACTGGATTGTTTGTTTTCCGGGTGTGGAGTTTGGTGAGTTCCTTATAGATTTTGGATACTAGCCCTTTATCTGATGTCATTTGCAACTATCTTTTCCCATTCCATCAGTTGCCTATTAGTTTTATGGATTGCTGCCTTTGCTGTGCAGAAGGTTTTAATCTGGATGAGGTCCCACTAGTTCATTTTTGCTCTTGATTCCCTTGCCTTTGAGCATGTGTCAAGTAAGAAAATGCCGCGATAGAGGTCAAGGAGTTTGTTTCCTGCTTTCTCTTCTAGGCTTTTGATGGTTTGTTGTCTCACATTCAGGTCCTTTATCCATTTTGAGTTTATTTTTGTGCATGGTGTGAGAAAATGATCTAGTTTCATTCTTCTGCATGTTGCTGTCCAGTTCTTCCAGCACCATCTGTTAAAGAGGCCATCTTTTTTCTGTTGGATACTCTTTCCTGCTTTGTCAAAGATTAGTTGGCGGTACATTTGTGGGTCCAATTCTGAGTTCTCTATTCTATTCCATTGGTTTATGTGTCTGATTTTGTGCCAATATCATACTGTCTTGATGATTACATTTTCGTACTAGAGGCTAACGTCTGGGATGGTGACACCTCCCGTTTTGGTTTTCTTTTTCAATATTACATTGGCTATTCGGGGTCTTTTGTGGTTCTATACAAATTTGTAGGATAGTTTGTTCTAGCTTTGAGAAGAATGATGGTGCAATTTTGATTGGGATTGCATTAAATGTGTAGATTGCTTTGGGTAGTAATGCCATTTTAACTATATTTATTCCTCCAATCCATGAGCATGGAATGTTTTTCCATTTCTTTGTGTCCTCTTCAATTTCCTGCATAAGTTTTCTATAGTTTTCATCATAGAGGTCCCTTATATCTTGGGTTAGATTTATTTCTAGGTATTTTATGTTTTTTGTGCAATTGGGAATGGGTTCAGTTTCTTGATTTCTCTTTCTGTTCCTTCATTGTTAGTGTATTAAAGTGCAACCGATATCTGTACGTTGAATTTGTATCCTGCAACTTTGCTGAATTCATGGATCACTACTAGTAGGCTTCTGGTGGAGTCCATTGGATTTTCTATGTAGAATATCATGTCATCTACAAAAAGTGAAAAGTTGGACTTCTTTGTCAATTCTGATGCATTTTATTTCCTTTTGTTGTGTGACGGCTGATGCTAGGACTTCCAGCACTATGTTAAACCACAGCGGTGAGAGTGGACATCCCTGTCGTGTTCCTGATGAGATCAGGAGAGAAAGCTCTCAGTTTTTCCCCATTGAGGATGATGTTAGCTGAGGGCTTCTCATAGATGGCTTTTATGATGTTTAAGTAAGTTCCTTCTTTCCCGACTTTCTCGAGGGTCTTTATTAAGAAGGGATGCTGTATTTTGTCAAATGTGTTTTCTGCATCTATCGACAGGATCATATGGTTTTTATTTTTTCTTTTGTTAATGGTATGCATCACATTGATTGATTTATGAATATTGAACCAGCCCTGTAACCCAGGAATGAATTCCACTTGATCTTGGTGGATAATTCTTTTTATGTGCTGTTGGATTCAATTTGCAAGTATCTTATTGAAGACTTTTGCATCTGTATTCATCAAGAATATTGGCCTGTAGTTCTCTCTTTTTTTTTTTTTGCTGGGTCTCTGTCTGACTGGGGAGTCAAAGTGATGCTGGGTTCATAGAATGAGTCTGGAAGTTTTCCTTTTATTTCTATTTTTGGAATTTCTGTTCTATTTTTGGAATAGCTTCAGAAGAATGGGTATTTATTCTGTCTTAAATGTCTGGTAGAATTCCCCAGGAAAGCTATCTGGCCCAGGGCCCTTATTTGTTGGAAGATTTTTGACAACTGATTCAGTTTCTTCACTAGTTATGTCTGTTCAGATTTTCTATCTCTTCCTGTGTGAATTTTGGTAGTGAGTGTGTGTTTAGGAATTTGTCCATTTCTTCTAAATTGTCCAATTTGTTGGCATATAATTTTTTTTAGTATTCCCTGATAATTGCTTGTATTTCTGAGGGGTTGGTTGTAATAAGTCTTTTTTCATTCATAATTTTGTCTATTTGAGTGCTCTTTCTTTTCTTTTTGAGAAGCCTGGTTAGATGTTTGTCAATTTTGTTTATTTTTTCAAAAAACCAACTCTTGGTTTCATTGATCTGTTCAACTGTTTCTTTGGTTTCTATATTGTTTATTTCTGCCCTGGTTTTTATAATTTCTCTTCTTCTACTGGATTTGGGGTGCTTTTGTTGCTCTCCCTCTAGTTCTTATAGGTGCGCTGTTAGATTTTGCACTTATGCTTTTTCTAATTTCTTGAAATAGGCCTGGGGTACAATGTAATTTCCTCTTAGGACTGCCTTTGTCACATTCCATAGAGTTTGGATCGTTGTATCTTCATTTTCATTTGTTTCCATATATTTTTTATTTCCTCTCTAATTTCCTGACTAGCCCATTCATTCTTTAGTAGGGTGTTCTTTAACCTCCATGTTTTTGGAGGTTTTCCAGACTTCTTCCTGTGATTGATTTAAAGTTTCATAGCACTGTAATCTGAATGTGTGCATGGTATGATCTCAGTTATTTTATATTTATTGAGTGCTGCTTTATGTCCCAATATGTGATCTATCTTGGAGAATATGCCATGCACACTTGAGAAGAAAGTGAATTCCATAGCCTCAGGATGTAGAGTTCTAAATATATCTGTCAAATCTGTCTGGTCTAATGTGTCATTCAAGTCCATTGTGTCCTTATTGATTTTCTGTCTAGTTGATCTGTCCATTGCTGTAAGTGGAGTATTAAAGTCCCCTGCTATTGTCATATTCTTGTCCATAAGATTGTTTCCGTTTGTGATTAATTGTTTTATATATTTAGGTGCTCCCATATTTGGTGAGTAGACATTTATAATTGTTAGTTCTTCCTCATGGATAGACCCTGTAATTATTATATAATGCTTCTTCATTTCTTGTTACTGTCTTATTTAAAGTCCAGTTTCTCTGATATAAGTATAGATACTCCAGCTTTCTTTTGATTTCCAGTAGCATGATAGAAATTTCTCCATCCCCTTACTTTCTATCTGAAGGTGTTCTCCAGTCTAGAATGAGTTTCTTATAGACAGCAAATAGATGGATTTTGGGTTTTTTTTTAATCCATTCTGCTACTCTATGTCTTTTGATTGGAGCACTCAGTCCATTTACATTCATTGTTAATTTTGAAATATATGGGTTTAGAGTCATTGTGTCCTTTGTGGGATTCATGCTTGTGTTGTGTCTCTAGCATCTTGCGTTTCTTGCAACATTTCCTTCAGAGAGTCCCCCTCAGGAGTGGTTTAGTGGTGATGAATATTTTCAGGTTTTGTTTTTGTGGAAAGACTTTTATCTCTCCTTCTATTCTGAATGGCAGGCTTGCTGGATAAAGGATTCTTGGCTGCATATTTTTTCTGTTCATCACCTTGAAGATTTCATGCCATTCCTTTCTGGCCTGCCAAGTTTCAGTAGATAGGTCTGTCACCACTCTGATAGGATTCACTTTGTATATTAGGGTCCTTTTCTCCCTAGCTGCTTTCAGAATTCTCTCTTTGTCCTTATATTTTACCATTTTCACTATCATATGTCATGCAGAAGATCGATTCAAGTTACGTCTGCGGGGAATTCTCTGAGCCTCTTGAATTTCAACGTCTACTTCCCTCTCCAGGTTGGGGAAGTTCCCTGGTATAATTTGTTTCAGGACTCCTTCAGCACCTTTCCCTCTCTCTTCCTCTTTTGGGATTCCTATGATAAGGATATTGTTCCGTTGGATTGCATCGCTGAGCTCTCGAACTCTTCTTTCATGTTCCTGGATCAGTTTATCTCTCTTTTTCTCATCTTCCTCTTTTTCTATAATTGTGTTTTCTAAATCACTTTTTTTCTTTCTTCCTCTTCAATCCATGCATTCGATGCTTCCATTTTATTATGTATCTCATTTATAGCATTTTTTAATTCATCGCATCATTTTAGAGTTCCATAGTTTTTGTAGCAATAGTTACTCTGATGCCGTCCATTCTTTTTTCAAGCCTAGAGATTAATTTTATGTCTATTGTTCTAAATTCTTTTTCAGTTGTGTTGCTTATATCTGTTTTGAGCAGTTCATTATCTGTCATCTCTTCCTGGAATTTCTTTGGAGGAAAGTTCTTCCATTTCATCATTTTGGTTAGCTTTCTATCTCTTGTTAATTTTAAAAGCTTGTTGTGCACTCTGCCCCTGAGGGTTCTGCTGTATTAATGAGGGCTCTTTGACTATCCAGGGCCTGTCCATTCAGGAAGTGTTCTTTGAATGGTGTCTCTTGGTTTCTCTTGTTGAGACTGGTTATTTTGTTTCGCTACTTGTTGGTGTTTGGGACTCTCCACCATGTGTACTTTGGCTTGTTTCTTGAAGTAGCCTTGGAAAAGGAAAACAGGCAACCACACAGGGAACAAAGGTTCACAAACGCACAGACAAATCCAAAAGATATGCAAAACACTTATGAGGTTTCCTTCCCAGTGTATTCTGTCTCGTTTTCTTCCCAAACTCTTGTGGCTCAGTGTCCTATGACTTCAGGCCTTCTCTGTTGAGAGATGGGTACAAGTGAAATGCATGGAGCTCCCTACTTGTCCGCAATCTTGTCCCCAGCCCCACATTTTTTACTTTAGTATTTTGAACAAAACTTTTACACATAAGAACAATTTCTGAAGATAAAAATAAAAGTTTTTATTTTATTACCTTCATTTATTTCTTCTTTGATGTTCCTTCTTTCTTTATGTAGAAGGAAACTTCTGACATCTATTGGTTTCCTTTTTCCTTAAGAAATTCTTTAGGGGCAGCTGGGTGGCTCAGTCAGTTAAGTGTCCACCTTCCACTTAGGTCATGATCGTGGTTTGTGGGTTTGAGCCCCACATTGGGATCTATGAGACCTCAGAGCTTGGAGCCTGCTTCAGATATTGTGTCTCCGTCTGTCTCTTCCCCTCCCCTGCTCTCACTCTGTCTCTCTCTCTCTCAAAAATAAGTAAACATTAACATTTTTGAAGAAAGTCTTTAATATCTTGTTAGGCAAATTTACTGGTAACAAAGTTCTTTATTTTGTGTTTATCTGAGAAATTATTTCTCCTACACTTTGGAAAGATTATTGTTCAGAGTACAGAATTTGAGGCTCATCATTTAGTTTCTCTCAGTGCTTTGAATATTTTATTCTGCATTCTTCTTACCTGCATGGTTTGTGAGAAGTTACCTACAATTCTTTGCTCTTCTATAGATAAGGTGTTTTGTTTTGTTTCATTTTTTTCACCCTGGCTTTTTAAAAAAATATTGTTCTTTATCTTTGATTTTCTAGATTTTGAAAACGATATGCTTAGGCATAGTATTTTTTGGCTTTTATCATGATTGATATTCTCTGAAATTTCTGGATCTGTGGTTTGGTATCTGACATTAATTTGGTGGAAATTCTTTCATTTTGTTTCAGATATTTTTAGTGCCCTTTTCTCTTTATTTTCTCTTTCTTGTATTACCATGGAGTGTGTGTTATACCTTTCATAATTGGTCCACAGTAACACAATTACTGTGTAACAAAAAACATAATTGTAATTAATCCTTGGATCTACTGTTGTATTTTTTTAACCTTCCTTCTTTTTGCTTTTCAATATTGGGAATTTCTGTTGTGTTTTTTCTCAAGGTCAGAGATTCATTTCTCTGCCAGTTCCAGTATACTTATAAGCTCATCAAAGGTCTTATTTATTTTTATTGTTGTTCCCCCCACCCCCCAGTATTTCTTTTTGCTTATTTCTTAGGATTACCACCTCTGCTTACATTGTTCATCTTCTTGCATTCTGTCTACTTTATCTATTAGAGCCCTTAGCATATTAATCATTGTTGTTTTAAATTCTTGGACTGATAGCTCCACATCTCTCTCATGTTTGCTCTGTCTTTCAAATTGGTCTTTTTGTCTTTTGGTATGCCTTGTGACTTTTTTTCATAGCTGAGTATGACATACTAGGTAAAAGGAACTGACATTAATATGTCTGTAATAGTGTGATGGTAAGTTGTGGGGGAAACAAGAACCATCCTGTCATCTTATTACGGTCTTTTTATGAGTCTATACCTCTGGATTGTAAATTTTTCAAATGTTTCTTGGTGGAATTTTTTTCTTCCACAGATGGGTCAAGGTGCATAAAGTTGGCTGGGGTTGAATATTTTCATTCTATGTGGATGGCTAGAGGTGAATGGAGTTGGGTATTGCCCATTTCCCCAAGCATGTTAGGCTCTGGTTAACTGGTTTTTCCCAAGGGCAGCCCTTGTTAAGAAATACAGAGTGAGGGGTGCCTGCATGGCTCAGTCACTTAAGTGTCCGACTTCAACTCAGGTCATGATCTCACACTTCATGGGTTCGAGCCCCGTGTCAGGCTCTGTGCTGACAGCTCAGAGCTTGGAGCCTATTTCAGATTCTGTATCACCCTCTCTCTCTGACCCTCCCCTGCTCTCTCACTCGCTCTCTCTCTCTCTCTCTCAGAAAAAAAAAAAATCAACATTAAAAAACATTTAAAAAAGAAATACAGAGTGAGAACCAGATTGATAAAACCTGATGAAACTCCCAAAACTAAGAGAGTTCCCCTATGATGAGGTTCTCCTGGATTATTTAATTCTTAGATAGTCTGTATCGATCCTCCAGCAACTCATTGATTCCAGTTCAAGTTTTTCTACCCTAGGAGTGGTTCCTATGGAAGTTTCTGCTCTTGTGTCTGCTCAGGTAAGTCAGGACTCTGTGTATTCACCTGCCCATCTCTCCAATTTTGGGAACAGTGGTTTGCCTTATGTCCTTATTTTTCTCACGGATCCAAGAAGAGCTCTTAATTTTTTAGCCTGTTCAGCTATTTACTTGTTGTCAGGACAGAGTGGCAATTTCCAAGCTCCTTAACATGAAGTCCAGGAAACCAGAAGAAAATGTCAATTCTTTTTTTTTTTTTATTTAAAAAGAAACATATTGTAATATTTATTGTTTACAAATATATTTTTATACAAAAATCAAATCAAGCCTGCTTTCTGTGCTGCCACAGAAAATCACATTCATTATCCAATATGAAATTTTTGACATACGTACTTCCAGTTTCCTTTTTCCCCTTCACTCTCCTTAATGTATGGCAGCCACTCTGCTGCAGCCACATTCACCTAACTCTGCATCATTCATTTGCTTTTGCATTTAGTGAAGAGATTTGTTCATACTTACTTATTTTTTATCAGATGTATTTTATTTATAATAAGTGTTTCAATTTAATTACCAGCCACAATTGCATTAGCATGATTGTAACTCCTATTGTCTGCATAAAGCATTCTAGTAAGCATATTACAGCATCGTAGATCAATATATAGAAAAAGGCATTTGAACTGAATCAATCTGTTGACACCAACTAGATTAGTGATGTGTTTTTGGTTATATTTGAAATGACATACCCATTTAACATGCACACCCAAATGAAGGAATATCTTAAGTGTTGCTTTGGATAAAGTGAAATGCAATCCTGATTAAGGCAATAAAGTTATGTCAGTTTTCTGATGAATGTTTCAGTGGAAACAGAAACCACCCTGCTTCACCCTTAAATACAAGTTTAAAATAATTTAAATAAAACTAAATGAGAAATGCAACTTTTCAGGCACACTATTCACAATTTAACTGCTCTATAGTCACATGTGAATAGTGGCTACCTATTGGACATTGCAGTTTAAGACTTTGTCATAGTCAAATTAAGAGGACTTAATTGAATGACCATAGGTGATTAGTCCCAAGTATAAACTTTCAGATATTAGCAATTGTAGAATATTTTGCCTTAAAGTTGCTTTGCTATGGAGAGTGATTGTAACAATTTATATTGAAGGAATAGCTCTAATCTATAGTTGGATATTCATTTTTGTTATAAAATATATTTTATCCGCTGGATTTTACATATATATATGTATATATATTGTATACATACATATATACCCACATACATCAACTTTTGTGTATATGCATAGGATTTATTATTTTAAAGATGGTAATCCATTCAATGGATATTTGAATATGTTTTAAATACCCAACACACCTCCACTGAGCTTCCATGAATAATGTATAATAGTCAACTTTCCATAATCAATGTAAGTAACTAGAGCACTTAGAGAGATGACACAGAGTTATTCTAGTCACATGTCTGTTTTGTTCTTGAGTGGAAAGTCTGATGCCATACAAATTATTCCTACCTCTTATTTAATTAACCTCATACCTGGTAATTTCACTTTTATATTAAGGCTTATCCTTGGACAAAAGTAGATACCAAGAAGAGTCAGGCTTTTGTCATTTAGAAAAAGCCAACAACAAAGTCATGTCCATCTTTAGATGAATTTTCCTGGTTGAGTGCTTTCAGGGCTTCGGTGCCAGTTAGAGCATCTAGAATTCAAGGTAAAAAAGTACAACATCCAAGAGGCAGAGGTAGCTCTGAGTGGAATCACCATAGACCGTGCCACTTTATTCAGATGATGCTCAAATGCCATCTACTCAAGAAGACTGTCTCCAGTTGCCTCTTAGCCCATTCTTTTATATGGTTAAGTGTGCTTTATATCAGCAACCTAAAATTTTTAACTTTTACATATGTTTTTTCTCACCTTCATTTTCATATGGAAAATAAACTCCATGAGTACAGGGAGCTTGTCCCTTTTGGTCATAACTGTATTACTTGCAAATAGAGGGGTATCTACTTGGAGTTGGGTATGTGATAGAAACTCAGATATCTGTTGAATGAGTTAATATTTTAAATATGGTTTTTTTGTTTTAATGTTTATTTTTGAGAGAGAGAGACAGACAGAGAGTGAGGAGGAGGAGGGACAAGGAGACGGAAAGACACAGAATCTGAAGCAGGCTCCAGGCTCTGAGGTATCAGCACAGAACCCAAAGCAGGGCTCAAACTCATGGACTGTGAGATCATGACCTGAGCTGAAGTCAGACACTCAACAGACTGAGCCACCCAGGCAATGCATGAAGTAATATTTTTAAAATAATAATACAGAGTAGTATTGGTTTCAGGAGTAGAACCCAGTGATTCATCACTTACATATAACACCCAGTGCTCATCCCAACAAGTGCCCTCCTTAATGCCCTTCACTCATTTAGCCCATTCCCCACCTGCCTTTCCTACAGCAACTCTCAGTCTTTTCTCTATATTTAAGAATCTCTTATGTTTTAACCTTCTTTTTCTTTTCTTTCATCTGTTGTGTTTCTTGAATTCCACATATGAGCGAAAGTATATGATATTTGTCTTCCTTTGACTTGTTTTCCTTAGTATAATACACTCTAGTTCCATCCATGCTGTTGCTAATGGTAAGCTTTCATTCTTTGTGATTGCTGAGTAGTATTCCTTTGTATGTATATACCGTATCTTCTTTATGCAGTCACCAGTCAATGAATTGAAATTAAAAATTATATTATTTTAATAATTAATAAAACAAATTATTTTAATAGTAAATAGACATACATTATATATATTATGTATATATTTTTTCAATTCCTTGGCATCCATTATGGGAAAACACAATAATGAGATTATATTGTTCAGCAAACATATACACAGATATGGGTCCTTTGCCTGCAGGGACCTTAGAGACTAAATGGAGAAACATATTATTCAAATTATCACCCCAAACAAAAATTTCTAATCACAGTAACTGCTACAAAGTGTCAATGTTTAATAAGAACACATAGGATCTTAGCTTTATTTCAGGTGTCATGGTAGTCTTGCCTCATGAAATGATATTTGATCTGAAATATGAATAATGGAAATAAGTAACTAGACAAAAAGGACAAAAGATTTCCCCACCTAGTGAATAGCACAAGCAAAGGCTCCATGGGGGAAGGTCACATAGTGTTCGTCAAAAACTGAGAGAGCAGTGGATAAAGCACAGAAAGCAGGAGAATGTTAAGAGACAAGGCTGGGGAGTTAAGTCATTTATATAGGGACTTGTAGGCCACACTGAATATGTTGATCTTTATTCTAAGAGAAACAGGAAACTATTGAACAGGTTTACACAGTGGAAGCATAGGGTTTGTGAAACATGGAATTGATACAGAAACATTGGATTAGAGCAGAAATGGCAGAGCTCTTTTTGCTTTAAAACCACGTGTGCATTTGCATAAAATAGCATAAACTGACTCCTTGTTCCCAATGTCCACCATACGTGAAATTTTGCTTTCCTGACTTCCTTTTCAATTTGAATTAAAACGAGACTCCCCTTCTCTCAATAACTGTTCTGTAAATGACAAACTCAAACCAGATCTTAACTGTCCCATTCTTACTACTTAATACTCCTGTGAATTCAGATTTTGTTTACCCTGAATTACAATTATGTTAAAAAATTCCGTAGCACTCACATAAAAGGCACTATTCTTAATTCTTTTCCTAATTAACTATTTCAGTCCTCCAACCATCCAACCATCCCATGAGGCAGGTTATATTATTCTCATTTTACATATGACAAACTGAGGATGTTAATATCTATATCCCTACACACATCTCGAATTGGAAGATGACTACCACCTTTCAAAACTTCCATTGTCTGCAGTGGAAATCCAAACTGGAAATCCATGCTGTCCTTCCTGACTTTCACCTTAAAAGTGTAGTATTTGTATCTTCTACTGGAAAACATATAGAGTTGATGTCATGATTATAGATCCATGTTTTATCAAATGCATGGAGAAGTCAAGCAGTAGACAAAATTATAAACTCTCAGATGTTTTTAACCAGGCCACTGCCTCAGGATATAGGCCAGCTGATGAAGCCAGCCATCAGATGATAATTGGAGGCAAAAGATTAAAAGTATACACTTATTTCCTCAGTGACATCTCTTTTAAAATGACCATGATAAAGTCTAGGGCTTGAAGGAAAACAGATATAATATTCTTTCAACAGTAGCTTAAAGTCACCCAGCTATTTTAAGGAAATACCAAAGAGACTAAAATAACAATAATTACAAGTAGAATGGTTTCAGGTTAGGCATTAACTATAGTTAAGTACAGAATAATTGTTTTAGAATTACTGAGGAATTCTGTGCAGGCTGAAAATTAGACGACAAAGTCACAAGGTTATATTTTGCTCCCATATTCTTTCTCTAACTCCTTTTTTGTTTTCACCTTTTTCTTTTCAAAAGAAGAACTTATGGAAACTCATTAGTAGCAGTAGTGGAAATCTGGAGTCTAACAAAATTTTGTTAAATCCTTGCTATTCCACAGAATACCGTGACCTTGAAATAGTGCTTCAAATACTTTATCCCTCCTATTTTCAAAAGAGGGGATTGATTAAAAAAAAAAACCTACCTTGACAAATTGTGAAAGTTAAGTGACATAATGTATTATTATATATGTAGAACATGATGCGTGCTCCCTGATACATGAATGAGTAACTAATCACATGGTGTTTCTCTTTCACTTCAATTCTGTGTGCCTTACAGGTAAAGGTTGAGACATAATTTTGTGGAAGGACGAAGGATAGAAAAATAGAAATAACACTTGGGAAAGCCATCCGCTTCATTTTCCTGGACATTGCTGTCTTAAATTTTAAGCTATGGAACTTTAAAGTTAAGACATTTTTATTATTATTATTTTTTAAAGAATAATATTATCCCTGAATGCAGCCTGTCATATTCAGGTACTTAATTCAGATGGGAAGTATCTGACCCAAATCTTTTGCATGTAATTGGTAGGTTGAATAAAATGTCTTCCTAGGTATAATTTTTCTTTAACAGCAGGTAGCTGGTTTTTGGATTCTGTCCCATGTCTAGTTTCCACTTTTATGCTGAAATTTTGTGAGCACAAAACTACCTTCCGTCAGCTAAAATTATAGTTATTTTGTGGCATTAGAAAAAAAAAATCCAAGTATTTTCAGCTAAAAATTTACATCAATTGCTAATATCTCTTATATCCTTAAAAATATATATATACTACCTTCCATTTTAGGATTTCTATTTCAAATACATAAACCCAAATACCAGATTCATTTAAAGAGCAGTAACCCCAGAAGGACCTGGCTTATATTAATGAAGAGGAACACATTCTGATTAGTTTTGATTAAATTAGAAATATTATATTGCTTTCCTGAGATGTAATAAAAGGAGACCTTTTATAGGTAGTAAGACACTTAACTCTGCCCTTAACCAGCTGGTTGGCACTATTGATTCTGATGGAATTTAACTGTCTTTGGAAATTAGTAGGGCTGGCTGAATTAAAGACATTTTTAAGAGAAACAGATCTTAGATATTTTTTAATTCTAAAAAATGACATTTTCACAGTTTTTCCTTTAACATAGGATACTTTTAAGCAGTAATTATTCTTTCTTGACCCAGAAACCCACAGAATTTTAGCTATGCCTTCTTTTGCCCCTAATACATGAAAAGATTCTCATACTATTATATAAAAAAAAGTACTGAAGTAATGTCAAATCTCTGATAAAGAAGTAAAAACTTAGAGGTTACTCTATCTAGTGTCTCAGTTCAAGCTTGTGTAACTCTAGAACACCTAAAGATTCTGGTATTAGAACTTTCCCTTCTCCCAAAGTAATACTGCTTCTTTTTGAAACTACCAGTCAATGAAGTGAACACCTCTTATGACTTTTCCATGAGGACTTATTACTGTCCTATATGGCTACATGTAACAATACAATGTTTTGTTTTTGTTGTTTTTTTCTTTTAAGATGCAGCTGTTTCCTTAATTCTACAGGAACACCAAGCATATAGAAAGTTACCAATGGGTGGTATATCTTCAGGAAAAAAAACTTTTGCTTATAGCTAATTATGAGCACTCAAGGTTTAAGATGATATAGAGCCTGAATAACTTTGAAGAGCATTAACTCTACTTACAATGGATGTCTAAGAGTCTCATTTTTCTCTGATACCCCTTTCTCTTGTCCTTTCCCCTTGCTCCTCTCCTTTTTTCATAGATGTTTTTCTTTCTGATACTAGAAAACTCCACTTTAGATTATAATAAAAATGAATTATGTTAGCAGTGTTTCTTTTAATTTTTTAAATGTTTATATATTTTTGAGAGAGAGAGAGCAAAGTGCAAGCGAGAGAGGGGTAGAAAGAGAGGGAGACACAGAAGCTGAAGCAGGTTCCAGGCTCTGAGCTGTCAAGACAGAGCCTGATGTGGGGCTCAAACTCATGAGCCACAGGGGCATGACCTGAGGCACAGTGAGGCGCTTAAACGACTGAGCCATCCAGGGACCCCCAGGACTAGCCAATTCTTAGAGAAAGAAAAGGGCTCTGGGGAGCATTCCTTTGTATATAAATCAACCAACCCAAGGTATATAAACTCTAAGACACCTCTACCTAACTGTCACACACCAAATCAGTATTTCCCGTGCTCTAAATCAACCCAGGGTGAGGTAGCAGACAATTAGAGATCACCTATGTAGCCCAGATCCCACCTACATTATTCAGACTGTTTAATGCTAAGCTATTTACCCCGTCCTGCCTTGCTTTTCCTGCAGAAACGTATTCCTGCTTCTGTCTCCTGACTAGATCATGTGCTCCTTCTATGGTTCTGCAGTGGATAGTATGCCCATATCTCTTAGAAAATAAACATAATAAAAATCTTCCTTCAAAGGCATTATCCTCTCTGCTGTCACTCAGTCAACTTTCTAAACTAAGAGCCAGACAGAACATGTGGACATGGGGAAAGGGAAGGATGTCACAAATAGTCCCATTATGCCTCTTCAACTGCTGTGACCTCATATTACTTAACCTCTACCTCCCAAAAGGATACATTAAAACACCCCACGTTCCAATCTCACCAATTTGAGAAAGTGTATCAGCTTATATTTTTTTCATTAAATACATTCCAGAGATATGATATACTTATATATTCAACATCTTGATGGTTTGGCCCCTATTTCTTTAGTGGGCTGAATCCTTTTATAAAGCTTTACAACTTATAACTTATTCTTGATCAGTGATCTTCCTTCAAGCCATATGTGTCTCTACCACCTTCCTTCAATGATTTAAACATAATATAGAGAAATCTATAAATGTGAAATATAATGTAGGTACATTATATAATTCGTTATATAAATATGTAATGATTCTCAAATGCAAACATTATTTTTACTAAAGTATGTATAGACCTGAAATGTATTCTTTGATATTCTCTTTTACGTGTTTGTGAAGAGCCTAAGGCCACCTTTCAAATATTTGGTGAGTGTAAAGAAAAGAAAAAAATCTTTATCCTCAGAGATGTGGGTCCAAGAGACCTTGACCTAGTTTTCCTCAACAAACACATCAAATCCAGAGCTGCAGAGGTTCCTGGTGACTAAGCTTCTACTTTGCACTCATTGCTGCACCCAGAAGGCGCAGTCAGCAGTGAAGGTGGGCCTGTGAGTGTTTAAATATTATGCGGCAGAGTATAGTCTTTTCTGTCATCAAAGAGTAACTGTTGAAGGGAATAGTGTCCAAAAGTGTTAGGAGACTATGCCATGAGAAAAGGCTCATTTAAGAATTAGTTGCCCTGAAAAAAATGTTACTGAGGCACAGGGAAAGAGCAGATTGCTGACTAGAGGCTTGTTAACAAGAATCTTCTGTAGAGACACGGAAGATCATGGCCCCCAACTAATGAATATTGTAGCAGGGAAATGGCCTGACAGGTTCCTTCTTGTTCCAATTGAGCCTGTTTCTGCAAGAACAAAAGGTCAGTTGTGCTAAAGATATTTAGAGAAGCACAGTTTGGACATGCCTTTCAGTGCACCCAAGTTCAATGGCTGCTGTGGAATTGATTTCTTACACCAAGGCCAGTTGGTAGCAGAGAAAAAAAAAAAAAAAAAAAAAGGCAGAATATACATTCTATTTACCAGAAAGGATTCAGAACAAAATCATCCTCAAGAGAAGATGTAGCTACTCAGTGAGTCACAGAGGTAGCTTCTTGGTGAAGAATAAAATTGACTCAGTGAAATGATCATCAACCTACAAGTGAAATTCACTGCACTAAACAGAGCTTCTTTAAAAATAAAGAAATCATTACTTAAAAGCAAGCATATTTGAAAAAAAAATGAATCACTTTTAATATTCGACTGCTTTGTGGCATTCTGAAAAGATTGTTTTTCCTCCACTTCGAGTACTGTGTGTGCATATGTGTGTGTTTATAGTATATCTCCTTGCCTCTTAAAAACTTTTTTTAAAATAACAAAAGAAAAAGGAAAAATAAATATCTTCACAACTTCCCGCATTCAAAAGCAGCCATTGTAAATAGTCTTCCCTGCAGAGATCCTTTTTTTTTTTGTAAGTTATGTCAATGTATGTATATTTTCCTTTTTAAAAATTTTATGTTGGTGAGGGGAACTGAAGCTTTAATACAGATGCTATTTAAAATTGCTCTTGTTTTCTTCATGTTTATAGAATTCTAAGAAACTACTCTTTGTATTTTTATGCCTTAAATTTTAACAGATTATTTGTCTTCTAGAAGCTACTACATATCACAATGTGTGTTGATATATACATACATATATGTGTGCACCTGTGTATGTATATCTTTGTGTATACACACAGACACATACACACACACACACGCACACAGTATTTTAGTGCTCAACTGGGTCATTAGAAATTCTTAAGTTCTACATCCTCATTTTACAGAAGACAATAAACTAAGAGTCCAATGTTAAATTGGTCTATAATAATGTGACCTCAATATTCTTATGAGTCTTAGAAGAATTGCTGATTTTCAATTCACTCAATTTTCCTTGCTGTAACAAAAGGAGTGATGGCCTCTGAGCCCATTGTGTCTCCAACCAGAATCCAGAAGTCAGCCATTTTATTTTAATCTTTCTCTGTCATTGTACTTGGATTATGACTTTGGGGAGGAGCACGTAGTTAAATTTTTTAAATAAATTTTACTCAGAATCCTTACTTTTTTAATTGGAGAAGTTATTAATTTATATTTATCCCATTGGTTTTTTATATAACTTTTTAAAATTATTATTATTTGAGAGAGAGAGAGAGAAGAGGAAGGTGGGGCGAGGGGCAGAAGGAGAGAGAGAATCCCAAGCAAGCTCCATACTCAGCATGGAGCCTGATGCGAGGCTCTGATCCCACAACCCTGGGTTCATGACCTGAGCTGAAATCAGGAGTTGGATGCTCAACTGACTGAGACACCCAGGAACCCCTGATGTTTTGATTTAAATCTATCTTCTAATTTTTTTCTTAGCCCCACCTTTACTATTTTTTTCTTCCATTCATTTTGATTAATTGAATGTATATTTCAGTATTCAGTATTCTTATTAGCTTCTCAAATTTGTATAATTTTGCTCTAGTTTCTTTTATATTTTCTGGAAATTACACTAAATTGTTGACTGTCTAGAGTTTAATATAAATTTGTGTTTTTACCATTAACCAGGAAATTTAAGAATTTTGAACACTTAAGCCTCACTGAAACCTTTCTTTTGAATTAATTTTTATCCTTTATTTTATTTCTACCATTTTTTAACCTCATAGAACATGGTGATGGTCTTCTGTAAAGTGAAGGGAAGGTACAGAGCTTTTCCATTAACTCCCCTATGCATCATAGCCTCTCTATTCCCATTATCAACATCAAATGGTACATTTGTTACCAGGATTGAACCTACATTGACACATCCTTATCATCCAAAGTCCACAGTTTAAAATTAAGTTTCAGTCTTGGTATTGGCATTCTGTTGGTTTAGACTAATGTATGTAATGTATAAATGATATCCATTATTTAATAACATACAGAATATTTTACTGCCCCCCAAATCATCTGTGTTCTAATTATTCATCCCTCACTCTATCTCCCAACTCATTATAACCACTTATCCTTTCACTATCTCCCAAATTTTGCCTTTTCCAGAATGCCATGTAGTTGGAATCCTGTAGAATGTAGCCTTTTCACATCGGCGTCCTTCACTTACTAATATCCATTTATGATTTCTCCATGTCTTTTCTTGGCTTGATAGCTCATTTCATTTTAGTACTGAATAGTATTTCATCATCTGCAACTCCCCCAGTTTATTCATCCATTCCCTTGCTGAAGGACATGTTGCTGGTTTCCAGGTGCTGGCAATTATGAATAAAGCGCTACAAGCATACATGCTGGTTTGTGTGAGCATAAGCTTTTACTTCCTTTGAGTATATATTAAGGAGTATTATTAATGGATCATATCATAAGGATTTGTCTAGTTTTATAAGTAGTGACCAAACTGTCTTCCAAAGTGTCTGCACCATTTTGCATTCCTACCAGCAATGTATGAGATTTCCTGTTGCTCCACATCCTCACTAGCATTTAATGCTATCAATGTTAACGACTTTGGCCATTGCAATAGATCTGGATGGGTATTTCATTATTTTAATTTACATTTTCCTGATAATGTATGATGTAGAACATTTTTTTATCTGTTTATTTTCCACCTGTGTATCTTCTGTGGTAAGATCTCTGCTAAGGTCTTTGGCCCCCTTTTCAATAGGTTACTTATTTTCTTATTGTTGAATTTTGGAAGAGTTCTTTGTATATTTTGAATAACATCCCTTACCAAAATTATCTTTTGCAACAGTTTAATCCAAGTCCGTAGCTTCTATTCTCATTCTGTTAACATTGTCTTTTGCAGAGTAGAGTTTGTAATTTAATGAAGTCAAGTTTATTAGTTATTTCTTTCATAGTTCATGCCTTTGATATTATATCTAAAAAGGCATCACCATATGGAAAGTCATCAAGATTTTCTTCCTATGTTATCTTCTAAGAATCTTACTTTTTCTTCTCTCATTTTAAATTCACATGTATAATGTTTTGGATTAATTTTTATAAAGGGTGTGAGGTCTGTGTTTAGATTTTTTGTTGTTGTTGTTGAATGTAGATGTCCCTTTGTTCCAGCACACCTTGTTGAAGAATCGGTCTCTGCTCCATAGTATTATTTGTGCTCCTTTGTTGATGAGCAATGAATTCTGTTTTTGGGGATCTATTTCTGGGCTCTCTGTTCTGTTTCATTGATCTAGTTGTCTAATCTTTCACCAATATCACATTGTCTTGATTCCCATAACTTAATAGTAAGCCTCGAAATTAGGATACTGTCAATCCTCCAACTTTGTTCTTCTCTTTCAATATTGTATTGACTATTCTGGGTATTTTGCCTGAGCATATAAAATTTAGAATCAATTTATCAATAGCTACAAAATAACTCCTGGGATTTTTTTTTAGGATGCATTGAATCTATAGATCCATTTGGAAAGAACTGATATAGTCACAGTATTGAGTCTTGCTATCTATAAACATAGAATATCTATTTAGGTTTTTAATTTCATTCATTAGAGTTTTTTTTTAATTTTCTTCCTATAAATTACACACACACACACACACACACACGTATGTGTGTGTGTATATACATATATATAATTTATACTGAAATATTTCATCTTGGAGGGTGATAATATAAATGTGTTTTCAATTTCAAATTCCACTTGTTCATTGCTTGTATATAAGGAAATTACTGGCACTTGTTAACTAACTTGTATCCTGCAAGTTTGCTGTAATCAATTCTTAGTTCCAGAAGATGTTGTTATTGTGATATCCTTTAAGATTTTACATAGACTGTCATGCCACCTGTGGTGAAGTCTAAAATGATGATGGTGAATTCATCTATTTCTCCATGCAGTAGTACTTTTGTTTGCTTCACATAGTCTGACATTCTATTGTTAGACACATATATATTATTCATTATTATGTTTTAGAGAATTGACCCATTATCATTATGCAGTGCCCTCTTTTTTTCCTTAATAAATTTCCTTGCTTTGAAATCTGCTCCATCTGAAATTAGTATGACTATTCCTACATTGTTTCAATTAGTGTCAGCATGGTGTATTTTCCTTATACACAAAATATAGTTTGATCTTATTTTTTCATCCACTCTGACAATCTTTGTCTTTTTTTTAAATTTTTTAAATGTTTTATTTATTTCTGAGAGAGAGAGAGACAGCATGAGCAGGGAAGGGTCAGAGAGAGAGGGAGACACAGAATCTGAAGCAGGCTCCAGGCTCTGAGCTAGCTGTCAGAACAGAGCCTGACGCAGGGCTCGAACCCATGGACCATGAGATCATTACCTGAGCCGAAGTTGGACGCTCAACCAATTGAGCCTCCCAGGCACCCCTATTCTTAATATTCTTAATGACAATCTTTGTCTTTAATCGGCACATTCATTTTACTGACATTCAAATTGATTATTGATATAGTTGGATTAATATCTACCATATTTTCTATTTTTTCTTTGTTCTTTGTTTCTCCCTTTTGTCATATATTCAGTAGAGTGATGTCCCTATACTATTTTTTCTGTGCTTGGATTTCTGAAAATATATTAAAATTGATTGTTTCCATTTATCTACAAATGATTTTGAAAAAGTGTAATGTGTTATTTTTTCAAATACTGCCTTTTCACAAATCTTTCTCCTTCTTCCTTTTGTCAATCAATTTACATGCATTAATACCCTAACCATCACCCTTTCATCTCTTACACTCTTTTCCATGTTTTCTGTCACTTTTCCTCTTTGTGATTTAATCTGAATATATTCTTTGGCCAGACCTTTAAATTAACTATTTTAAAAACCTGTTGTGTCCTCTATTTCAGGAAATCTATCAATTTGAATCTTATTTTCAACTATTACATTTTTCAGTTTTAAAATTCTCTTTTTAAAATGAATCATGATTTTCTGGTTAAATTATCCTTTTTATCTTTTATTTATAACCTTTATATTAAAATAAAGTCTGATTATTAAGGGCACCTAGACCCACTTCTTGACTTCTTCCCTGAAGTCTTTGCTAATTCATATGAGTTCCACACAGATCAATACATTTAGGATATGAAAATAACCTAGCAGATGTTGAAAACTAAGAAGTGGTTTCAGCAATGACCTCATGTTGAAGAGAAATATAAATGGAGCTCAGAGCTTACTAAGGGTGTGGGGTTCTAATAAATACCTTCAATACTCAGGTTTGACACAGAACTATTTAAATGCAAGTAAGGACACGCATGAACTAAACTAAACTTTATAGTTCTGACACCCAACTTTGATTTAGCTAGATACTCAACTTTAATAGATAATTAATTATATCTTCTATCCAATAAGAGATGTTATAGAACCTCTCCAGTTTTCATACACAATACTTAGTAAGCAATTATTTAAAAGTGAGGAAAGGACTAAAAGGGGGTGGGGGGACCCAGATCAACAGATAATTCAGGTGCTTAAATAATAATGTTGAGTCAGGATGTCCTTGTGAGTGAAGGTCTCAGATAATGTTCATTTAAAAATATGCAAGATCCCCCCTTTTTAATATAAAGTGCTCACGCGCGTGCGCTCACACACACAGACGCACACACACACTGAAAGTTTATTCAGCCATCAAAAGAATGAAATCGTCATTTGCAGTGATGTGGATGTAACCAGAGTGTATTAGGCTATGCAAAATAAGTCAGTCAGAGAAAGACAAATACCACATGGTTTCATTCATATGTGGAATATAAGAAACAAAACAGAGGGGCTGGGGGGGGGGGGGGGGAGAGGGAAACAAGCCATAAGAGACACTTAAAGAACAAATTGAGAGTTGATGGAGGGAGGTGGGTACTAAATGGGTGACAAATATTAAGGTGGGTGCTAGTTATGTTGACCACTAGGTGTTCTATATAAGTGATATATAAGTGATGAATCACTGAATTCTACTAAAACTAATATTATACTGTATGTTAACTAACTAGAATTTAAATAAAAACTTGAAAAGAAAAAAATTTGTTAAAGAATTGTGCTTGATATACATAGTAAGTAGTCAGCAAATGTTTATTAAATCTTAGGAATAAATAATACTTTTGCTTCAAGACAACACATATCTTTAAATGTTCATAAAAGGTATTTTAAATTCCAATTGCTATTGTAAGACATTTTAATTTTGTTTTCAGTGTCTTTCTTGCATTGATCCTTAGCCTCAAATCAGTGGAGCAATGACATGTTAATAATAGGTATTTCTTTGGACCTAGCAACTATTTAGATTATATATTAATGAAAAGCAGATAAACTAGTTATATTTATAGATAGAGGAATCTATGAGAGAGAGTTAATCTACCAAAAGTCCTTGGTTTATTTCCTTTATTAATAAAAACAAAGACAAAATATATTTTTTCTCTAGAATTTGACACTAAAAATAGCAAAACATATAACCAATCCCATCACTTGGAAATCTTATTTCTGCCTTTGATACAAAAATATAAGTAAAGTAACATTATACTTTTTAAATAACCCTTTATCAAATAGAAATATGAAGTTGAACTTCTTTCACTACCCATGTTTGTATTCCATGTGCAGGTTGAAAGAAGAAACAACATTTTGCTACATCATTTTTGTGAACTCTTATGCCATTATGACCTGAGGAATTCAGATCCTATGTGTATAAATTCATCCAGAAACTTTTCAAAATCTAAGTAAATAAAGGCTGTCCTACCAGGGAATATTTTATAATACACATCAGAATCCTTAAAAATGCCCATCATTTTTGCACTTAGCAATGTCACTTTTAGAAAATAATCTGAAATATGAACACATATTTAAAGATAAATGTTGCCTACTGTCATATTTAAACTTGCTAAAATCTGAGCAAATCTCCAACAAAAAAAGAAACTACAGTGTATCTGTGTGATGTATCACAGAGCCAGTATCACATCTGCATTGAAGAATGATTGTTTTGAAAATAAATGCTTATGAAATGAAATAGTATTTAGTGGGCAAAGCAAAATAACTTCCTTATGTAATTACATGCACTTTACATGAAATTTTCATGAAGTGATTATTTAGGAACAATAGCAATCATTGCTTGGTGGCTTTGTGCAGGAAAAGTCATGTAGCCCTGAGAAAAGAGAGAGATCTACTTCTAGTTTGGAACCAAGAGGAAAGCAATTATTTCATCAATGGAGATTTAAAATGGTCCCCACTCTCACAGTGGAGAAATTGTTGCTATTATAGTTGTATGATACCATAATCAGTGTAGTTTTGGGTTAGATTCAGAGCCTAAGTATCAGAGATTTGTATCTAGATCATTTAAACCAAGGCCAAAGTTCTATAGCCATAACTTAAAACAGTGTGCCATCACTAATTAAGTCTTCTAGGATAAAATTAAGTGCTCAGTAGTCATGTGGATTGCATTATTTTATATTAGCCTTGGATCATTTTTATCCATTATATATATTGAAAACCAAAGATTTGTAAACTGGTCAAGGGCCAAAAGAAAACTGAGGGCACCAAATTTGGAAATATGACAATGTATTAATTTCAAAATGTGTGATCAAGTATCTAAAAAACAATTTTTTAGCTATCAATCAACTGAAACTCATCTTTTAATTACATTTAACATAAGATGTGAATATATTTAATATGTAATATGATTACTGCAATATAAGGTAGAACAAAGTGAAGTGATTGCTAAATGTGGGACAATTCTATTAGTGGATTCACACAGTGCAGGCTTAGTTATTCTTAGTGATTAAGTTACTTCCCATGCTGTAAGGAGTTGCTACATTCAGTTTCCTGGACTGCGTAGATGCTTTACAACTATGAGACCAAGTATTTTGATGCGAATAGATTCTTTAAGTTGTATAGCTTCCTTGCAACTTTTGAGTTAGGTTAGATTTCCTAGCAGCAATGATTCACAAATGTTACATGGGAAGAAAAGAATACATAAACACAAACATATTAAAAGAGTAGTAAGGCAGCCCTCACCTTACTTTGGACAGTAGCACACAACCATAACCATGTCCATGTAAGTAGAAACTGCAACGTGATCTTAAAACTCAAATGGAAAAATTATGATTTTTCTGTAATCTTTAAAAAAATTGTCCAAACTTTTAAAAAAGTCTCTTCTTGTCAATTTCAGAGGTGTGAGGAAATAATAAAATAATAAAACATGAGATTTATCTAGTATTCTTAAAGCATTATAAATCTATACATTTAAATCTTTGATTTCTTGGTAAAAAGAACTTATCAGGAGTGGTGTTTTAAGGTGCAAGGTTTCTTCTCTTTGCATAACATACTGTGGACAGTGTACTATAAGCCTTAATTCGGATCTTATTCCAACACTTTGTCTTTTGTATTTTCAATGTCATGAAAAATCCTTTAATGCGAAGCTTTTACCAAAGTCTTTCCTCTGGGTCATCTTCATCTTTTCCTTCACAACAGCTTTCCTCATTTATGTCAGTAACTTCACCTTCACTAAATTCTCAGGCTGCACACCCAGAGTCTCTTGAATGGTGGCAGTGTCAGTGTTCCCAAGGTCACCTATTTATTCTCTAACTCCATTTATGTTCAGTTCAAACCTTGCATGTTATTTGTACAGTATATTACATGTTTCTGTCCTATTTTTTAAAATTATTATTATTTTTTTTGAGAAAGAGAAACAGAGACAGAGTGCAAACAGGGAAGGGACACAGAGAGATGGAGACACAAAATCAAAGCAAGCTCCAGGCTCTGAGCTGTCAGTACAGAGCCCAATGCAGAGCTTAAACTCATGGACCAGGAGGTCCTAAGCTGGTCCAATGTCAGACACTTAACTGACTGCACCACCCAGGTGCCCCTTTCTGTCCTATTATATATATTCTACATACTTCCTTTCATGATACTCTTTAACCTCTCTGGGACCTTTTTCACATGTTCTAAATTGTATCTAGTTTCTTCTCCGCTATTACCATTTCCTGCTTCTTTTCTGCACATCCATCTTTGTTGACTAACTCTGTTTCAATGATCCAATTTTGTTAAATGTTTCATGGGATCATCACTGGGAGACAGGGTGGCAACACAACTACATGCTTTGCTTTCTATACTTGAAGTGAAAATGGATGTTTAGGGTCCAATCATGGACAGACTTTGAAAGAAATAATGTGGTTGATCATTGGTCATGATGCACGTTTATTTATGCAGTGATTTGTGGACTCAAGAACTAAGAGTGTGAGTGCCTGGGTGGCTAAGTTAGTTAAGCACCTGACTTCAGCTCAGGTCAAGATCTCAGGGTTTGTGAATTCAAGCCCCATATAGTGTTCTCTGCTCTCAATGAAGAGGCTGCTTCAGATCCTCTGCCCTTCCCCCACCTGTGCATGCACTATCTCTGAAAAATGAATAAAAACGTTATCAAAAAAAAAAAAAAAAGAACTAAGAGGGAAGTTTGTACTTTTTGCAGTTGCTTATAGGAAATATAGCATGGTATCTGACATTTGAACCGTGTTTTGGGAGACTAGTATGCTATTTAATAAGCCATTGTAACTGAGATCTATGCCTTTTGAAACCATGTAAAGAAAGGACCATTACATGGTAGGATTAGGCTATCATTTTCATCTTTATGCAATAATGTGTTTTACATATTCTTAAAATTGAGCAGGGACTATTAACAAGAAAATAAGTACATTACCATATAAAATCCTTAAGGAACAACTGATCCACGGTATTTATGTTTTCCAGTAACCCTGATTAAATCTTTTTAGAAACTCTCACGGATGACTCAAAAGCATCATTTTGGAATCTGACACATGTTACCCAAATAACTTAATTGGTTCCGTTTATTCTTCTATGAAACTGTAATAACATTATTTACTTTTTATGGTTGGTGTGAGGATGAAATCAAATTACAAATGGATGGCATAGTAGACATTTGATAAACACGATTGACTATCCCAACATATTCTGCAAAAAATAAAAAATGTCAACAGAAATTATTCAACCTCCCATCCCCTAATTTTTTGTGTAGTGGTATCTGCAGAGCAAAAATTAAAGGTCTCTCTCACTGGACCATGTGAGAAATCACCACTATAATAAAAAGCCTTGGCTCTCATACAAAAATCCCCTTGGCAAGTCTTCTAACTGTCTGAGAAATTCAATAAAAAGGTCTTCCAAGCTATGTTAGTTTAGTCATCAAAAACAATCTAATGGAGCTCCAAAGCACCAGACAGGAATTAATCTGTTCGTGTAGAACAGCAACGTGCAAGGAAGGCAGAACAGTGCTGCCACTAAGCAGACACACAATCCTTGAGAGATTCCACATGACAATAATACTAACAGAGATGTCTCCTTTTCTTCCAGTGCTTAAACGCTAATAAATGCCAGCTGGTAAATGTCACAATGGCTGCATTTTCTGACACATTCTGACACCTTTATGAACTGAGTATCCATTCAATATATTGGGCAGCGTAGATCACCTTATATATACACTATTTGGCTTAATATGGGAAGCAGGGCCCAATAAGATGCTGTTCTTTCTTCTCTGTGAGTCTAAGATTAATAGGAGAATACTACTATGTACATACTATCCTAATATCAGGAAATTGTGAAAGCATCCTCTATTAGTAATAAGCAAGAATTTAAGAATGCTCATTGGAAGGATTTCCTCTTCAGACTGAGAGAGAGCAGAGGGAGGGTAAGATTTAAATGAATTGCAGTAAGGGAGAAGGAAAGGACAGAAGAGATTAGAACAGGCATAAGTGAAGATATTGGAGGCATCAGGATGTAGTGTTTGCTCCAGTACTGACACATTATTGTATTTTTGGAGTTCGAGTGCAATAGAAAGAGGATATAAGCATTGTGGGCCTAGAAAGAAATGCTACTTTAGTCATTAAACATAGAGCACTCATTCATTGATGTCAGACAGTTCTAAGTCTCAGCATCAAAAATACCACTAAGAGCATTATGATCATTCCCAAATATACTCCAAGATATGCCCCACATATTTCATGATTATTATTATAATTCCATAAATAATACAGTGCTGCCTGATAACTAGTGTTGTCAAATTAATATCAATGTCTAATATTCTTTGAATGAGTAGCCTATACCAGATACTTTTAAAACACTTTGTTGGCATAATCTCCTTTTATACTTAAAAAATGGATTATGCAAAATTATAATCTTCATTTTACAAATAGAAAAACTGAGGCTTATATAAAAGGTAATCACCCCAGGTTCATACAATTGGTAAATCTTGGAGCCTAAATTAAATCTGAACATACTATGACTGTAAACACAGAACAAACCTGTCTATATCATTTATATTATTAGGAACAATGAGAGACACTTTAGTAGGCTCTTAGTATTTTTGGTTGTTAGGTTTTGTTTGAATGTGTTGATATACTTAATAAAGAGTGACTTGTTCTTCCTATCATACTATATTCATCATATTCTTGACTTTTCAAACAGCTTTGTTGAGGCATAATTGATATACAAAAACTGCACATATTTAATGGGTACAATTTGATGAGTTTGGGTATGTGCTATCACTTGTGATAGGATCACCACACTCAATGGGTTAGACATACCCAGAACCTCCCAAGTTTCCTTTGTGTCTTTGTTTTTGTGGAGGAAATGAAGAGTTCTTCAATAGATAAAGTTTCTGTTACACTGGATGAATAAATTCTAGAAATCTGCTACACAACATAGGGCCTATAGTTTTCTTGACTTTTGAACAAATCACTTTTTCCCAGAGGAGTGAATATGTTGTTCATCACCTACATATTAAACACCAAGTAGCTAATATCACTATCATTTCTTAACAAAATCTGAGACCCTAAGATCACCCAGAAGGGAATCCCTGGTGAAGCAAAGTGCAACTCTACATTTTTACCTCTAACTTCAATTGCAACCTTGAAAATTTTCTCTTATCTATTAAACAAGGCAAGTAAAAGCAATTTAAACTCCCTTTCCCACAGGTCCAGATGCCTAAGAATCCTGGTCCTAAATTGCAACCTGCCTGACCTCTTGTTTAATAGAACCATTTAGATGGATTGTTTCTGTAATATTAAGAACAATTCTGCAAAACTTTGCATCCTGCTGCGTCCATTGCAGTTGCTTCCACTTTCACCTCTAAAAGGAAGATTTAGCAAATTGGACTTCAGGCTTAATACCCTTCAGTAGATATCTTCTCTACATTCTTTCGGTGATAACTTATTTCAGAACTACTTAATATATCACAAACTAACAATCATTAGTATCTGTTTTCCTGTTGTACAATGCCAATAAAATAAAATGGTCTCTTACATTTAGTTTGAGATGTTTTACTAGTTGTTTTAACAGCTTTTGAGTAGTTTTACAATGTAATTATTTTTATTTATTTTTTTTTAATATTTTTTTTATTTATTTCCAGGAGAGAGAGAGAGACAGCGTGAGCAGGGGAGGGTCAGAGAGAGGGGGAGACACAGACTCCGAAACAGGCTCCAGGCTCTGTGCTGGCAGTCAGCACAGAGCCCGACGCGGGGCTCGAACCCACGAACCGCGAGATCATGACCTAAGCGAAAGTCGGACGCTTAACCGACTAAGCCACCCAGGCGCCCCAACAATGTAATTATTTTTAAAGGGGTAGAAAATAATACCAATGAGAGATATATTGAAGTATTGACTCAGGGGAAGTTAACATTTGAAATGACAAAGTTACCTAGTGAAAATAAATAGTATTTCCAAAGTGGAGAGGCAACAGCCTTTCTCCATTGGTTATCTGTGAGCTTCCTAAGAAGAATCCTCTTCAAGGTAAACTTTCTACTGGAGTGTCAAAGAATATGGCTGCACATTTTCTCTCTGTGTAAGAATGAACTAGAGCACCCACGACTTCTGTGCCCTCAGAACGATCCAGTGTTCACTTACAAAGCCATAGGCAGCTGTTTTCCTGAATCCCTAACAGCAAATTTTCATCTTATGCTACTACTAATTTGTTTTTCTTTTGATCACCTATTCTTATTTTTTAACCTCTAATAGTCATCTAAAAGATACTCCATCCAGTTTATTAAATGGATGAAATGGAAGAGTAATCAGTCCTATGAATTACAAATGCTTCTTGTACTTTCCCCTAACCCTTCAGCCTTTACTGATCTGGTGCATGCCTGTCTGACTTGTGGCTACCAGCAGCAGTGGGTTCTGGCCTCAGGGCCTTTCCGACCACTGCCACCAGCGTCTTTTGACCAATAATAAATGGTTGTTGTTTTAAGCCACTAAGTTTTGAGATGGCTTGTTATTGATACTCCCACCCCTACAGATATTTATGAACGTTACCCATGGTTGCGTTTACATTTCTGCCACTTACAACCATATAGTTGTAACTTAAATATCTTAATTTACCCACTTACTATGTTATCTTGGGCAGGTGATCATTCAATTGTTTTTCACTTGTGAGAAGGGTAGCCATATTGTTACACTGTGGTGATGATATGAAGGTTGGAATAATAAATTTGAATGTCTCAAACAAATAACAAATGTGACAAAAAGTATAATAGTTTTATAAATTAATTTTTTATCTTAATAGTTCCCAGAAAATGACATATATCTAGTACAGAATAGGTGCTGCACTGAATGAATAAGTAGATGTTAGTTGGTAGATTATTACAGATTCTATTTGTCCTAAGAAGATAAGAATCTAATCTAAAGGAAGAATTCAGAGGCACCAGGGTGGCTTAGTCCATTAAGCATCCAAATATGGCTCAGGTCATGATCTTGAGGTCTGTGAGTTCAAGCCCCGCATCAGGCTCTGTGCTGACAGCTTAGAGTCTAGATCCTGTTTCAGATTCTGTGTCTCCCTCTCTCTCTGCCCCTTACCCACTCTCTTTCTATCTCTCTCTCTCTCAAAAAAAAAAAAAAACAAAAATATTTAAAGGGAGGATTCATACACATATACAGACACCTATGCATATGCAGTATAATGTTCTTGAAAAATATTTAAAATTAAACAATGCCTGTAATTTGATATGCTTAATATTTGTCTGCTTTAAGTAAGTGTTAAAATGACTTTAGGCAAACATATTTAAGGTAAACATACTTAAGGACAAATCATTTATTTATACTAAGTAATAGCAAAAGATTTGATATATTTTACTGACTTTAGCTAAGTTTTTTCTCCCATATTAATTCAAGCAATTTAAAATGTTATTAAGCAGAAAGAAATGGGCAAGTGGAAATGCAAATGAACATAGAATATCTTTTCTTAGAGACTACTTAATATATAGGTCATTTTTTTAGATGCATGAATGATAAATACCTTTGACTTTAAAGACTTCAACAGGATAACTCTTATGGGCCTAGCACAGATTAATAATATTAATGTTCTAAAACATAAGTCTGTTTTGATCAAGTAAACTTCTATAGCATAACTGGTAGATGGATTGGGAAAACCTGGAATTATAGAGTTTAATCAGTATGAGTATTAATTTTGTCATCTGCATATGTTTTATGACTTAGACCTTAGATTTTAAATATTTAAAAAATAAGCCTAATGCCTTTGACTGAGTCATTTCTTGTCTAGAAAACAAACTGAAATAAATAATCCAAAATGCAGAAAAAGCCTTATATAAAAATATTATATCATTTTCATGATATAGAAACAAAAGGAAAACAAGCAAAATGGTCAGGTTATAAATTAGTGGTTAGCCATAATAAAGTACATACATTTGGTTTTTTTTAATATACACTAATAATGATAATGATAGTGATCACGTAATAACATAGGTAATAAAATAGATGATTTAAGAAATTAAGAGTGAAAGTTAATGTATAATGTAATGACAAGCCTGGAATAAATCTGAACAGAACAAACATGCAAATAAAAAGTACATATTTGATTGGGGAAAATGATTGAGAAGCCACATGCCACAGTAAAAGCCAAAGTGAAGTAATTCTTATTTCAGATCTTGGTTTTCTGCCCTTTGTGGCTCTGTGATATATCTAACAAGTAAGTCATCCCTCTGAGCAGTTTTCCTCATTTATAAAAGGAGGATATTAGTTATAACATACTTTGGGAAATTACTATAATGATTAGAAATAATTTACTTGAAATACTAGACCCATAGTGGTATCCAGTGAATTTGTTTTTATTAATGCTGCCATTGCTGTTGTTATTATTTCTCTTGGTTGTGATTAGATGGAGGGACTCATCAGGTGTGGGTGACTTGTTTTCTCTCTTTTCAGCAGTTCTATGGTTATTATCTTTAGAGAGTATCAAGCATTTATTTATAAAGAAAGAAACTAGAACTCAGGACTTGATAGCCCATATTGTTACAATTCCAGGCCATGTTCCAGAGACTAAGGATGCCATTCTTCATACACCAGATAATGAAATATGTATCTCTCCAACTACACACATATACTTTTTTCTTTCATATCAATAAAGATCAAATTCCTGCCCAGGAGCCAAACCTGAACTATGGAGAGTACTTGAGGAGAAAGTCCTTAAACATTGTCAATCATACCAAATTGAAAATTTAAGTTTTTTTTTTTTTTTTAAGTTTTTTAAATATTTAGTTTTGAGAGAGAGACAGAGCATGAATGGGGGAGGCGCAGAAAGAGGAGACACAGAATGCGGACCAAGCTCCAGGCTCTGAGCTTCAGCACAGAGCCAGACATGGGGCTCAAACCCATGAACTGTGAGATCATGACCTGAGTCAAATTTAGATGCTTAACTGACTGAGCCACCCAGGTGTCACGAAAATGTAAAACTTTAACGCCAATTGTGTCACTTCATATTTTAGATTCACTTATATCAATGTAAATATCACTACATAAAATATTAAAATTAGCCATATAAACAGTACTTCAGGATAAAAAAAGAGGCTTGGGAATAGATTTATCAGGTTGAAGCACATTAATGTTTTCCCTTCCTGCTCAATTTTTCCTTCTACTGTTCTGATGAAATTAATTACAGTTCTTATTTGACATGTATTAGGTGATGGGGATATTTTTTTTTTCTCATCATTTGCCATTGGAATATATGTGTTCCTGACCAGCGAAAAATCCAGCAAACAGCCTTGGTAGACTATGTAGAAGGGAATTCATTTTCAAGGCTTTTTTCTTTCTTTCTTTTTCTAAGTCTTTCCATTTGCTGGTCTGAGCTTTCTAAAATTACCTAATGTCACATAAATCCCATGGATTTTACTTGGAACCCTATATTATTAAGGAGTTTATGAACATCCACATTTTTATTACATTATCCCTATGACTTTTTTTACACTGCACAGTTTGCTTACATACAGTGTGTTGAAATTAAATTTCAGTGTTGTTCTGATAAGTAATTTTTAAAAAATAGGAAAAAAGGTGTCATTGAATGCCACTTCTCAGTTTAATTGGCATTTCCACAAAGAACCCTTTTTAAATCCAAGAGAGTAGAATTTTTCTCCCTGCATCATGCCAACCTATAATGTTCCTTCCATCCTCTCCCTCTTGTTTAGCTCAACTTGTTCCTTCTTATCATAGAGTTCTTTCCCATTCTTTTCTCACTCTCTGACAGTTTCTTTTTTTCCTTTTCTTCTGTCTACTCTTCAGTGAATTCAATTTGCTAATTCTTAATCTCAACTCCATCACTACTTCCTCAGGGAAACCTTCCCTGATCTCCATGACTAGGGAAAATCCTCTTTTCAAGGGTGCTCACACGGACATCTCTATCATTGCAGCACTTATGTGGTTGAATTTTACACTTCTGTATAATTATTTGATTAGTATCTTTTGTTTTGTTTATAAAAGAAAAAATATTTTATTTTTAAAATTTGAATAGAAGTTAGTTAACGTAGTATAATAACAGTTTCAGACTCATCACTTACAAAAAGCACCTAATGTTCATCCTCACAAGTGCCGCCTTTAATGCCCAGCATCCATTTAGCCCACCCTCCCACCCCAACGCCCCTCCAGTAACCCTCAGTTTGTTTTCTGTATTTAAGGGTCTCTGATGGGGGTGCCTGCATGGCTCAGTTTGTTTTCTGACTCTTGAGTTCATAATGTCAAAGTTCTGACGTCAAGCCCTGCTTAGCATGGAGCCCACTTGGGATTCTCTCTCTCTCTCTCTCTCTCTCTCACCTCTCTTTTTCTACATTTTTTATTTTTATTTTTCCTAAATTAAAGAAAAAGAAGTCTCTTATGGTTTACCATCCTCTTTGTTTCTATCTTATTTTTCTTTCACTTCCCCTATGTTCATCTGTTGCGTTCCTAAATTCTACATCTGAATAAAGTTATATGATATTTTGTCTTCCCTGACTGACTTATTTCACTTAGTTAATACCATCTAGTTCTAGTCACCTTGTTGCAAATGGTAAGATTTCATTATTTTTGATCGCCAAGTAGTTTTCCATTATATATATAATAACATATAATTAGCTAAGTGAAATATATATATTTATATATATACCACATTAAAATATAGATATTATATGCATATATTATATGCATACCACATCTTCTTTTTCCATTCATCGATCAATGGATGTTTGGGCTCTTTCCATAATTTGACTATTGTTGAAAGTGTTACTATAAACATTGGAGTGCATGTGCCCCTTCGAATCAGCATATTTTTATACCTGCTATCTAGGTATTGGGGTTTTCCTGAGTCTTTTCTGGTTCCCTATAACTTTTCAAATTGTTTGTGCTAGCTCTGTGAAGAATGCTGGTGTTATTTTGATAGGGATTGGATTGAATGTGCAGATTGCTTTGGGTTGTATCAACATTTAAAAAATATTTGTTCTTCCAGTTCATGAGCATGGAATATTTTTACATTTATTTGTGTCTTTAGTTTCTTTCATAAGCTTCCTATAGTTTACAGCATAATGATCTGATCAGTGTCTTTATTATTATTAATTTTTTAGTGACATGAAGGCAAAGCCAGATCTGTTTTTGTTAATAATAGCATCTCTATTACCTAGAAGAGTGACTGGAAATGAGGAAGATACTCAAATATTTCTTGAATGATGAAATGAATATTTTATCATTAAGTAAAACAATATATGTAGAAGGTCTGGTATATACTTTTGTTTGTTTTTTAGTTTTTAAAAATTTATTTTTAGAGAGAGAGAGATAACATAAATGTGAGAGGGGCAGAGAAAGAGAATCCCAGGCAGCCTTCATTCTCAGGGCATCAGAGAGTACCTGCACCACCAGCACAGATCCAGCGTGGACCTTGAACCCACAAACTGTGAGATTGTGACCTGAACTGAAACTGAGAGTCAAACACTTAACCTACTGAGCAACCCAGGTGCCCCCTATGTGGTCTTTTTTAATTAGATTAATTTCTGCTCCTTTATGAGTGGATCTGGAATTTACAAAAGTAACAAATATTTCTCCCTGAAATTAATTAAGATGAGTAGTTAAGGGCCAGTCTCTCCTTAATGTATCTTTTTAAACAAAGAACTGATATCAGTGAGAGATATGCATAGGAAAGATTCTTTCTTAATATTCTCAATATTCTTTTTTTTTTTTAATTTTTAAATGTTTTTTTCTATTTCTGAGAGAGAGAAAAAGAGAGAGAGAAAGAGGCAGCGTGAGCAGGGGAGGGTCAGAGAGAGAGGGAGACACAGAATCTGAAACAGGCTCCAGGCTCTGAGCTGGCTGTCCGCACAGAGCCCGACCCCGCCTTGAACCCACGAACTGTGAGATCATGACTTGAGCCGAAGTTGAACGCTTAACTGACTAAGCCACCCAGGTGCCCCTATTCTTAATATTCTTAATGCATAAGAAAGAAGTCTATTTAGCACATAGATACTGCTACCTCACTGGCAAAGTTTGTGACCTTCTGAATAGAATTTGTTGAAAAAATCTATTTTTTTTCTGTTTAAATAGTTCTAGAAGATTTATTAAACAAGAAACTTGTTAATTATGGCATGGCACTTAAAAAACTGTGGCTATACTTTCCATTTAGAGTGTTATTGTGTGTTAAATTAATGCTTTGGAGCCAGACAGACGTGCTTTTGAACCTGAGCTCTGTCACTTCTCAACTGTGTGACCATCTCCGTCTCCTTAAAATGAAAGCTATGACACTTGTCATCAAGGAATACTTCCGAAATTAAATGAATATTTTTTTGCAAATTTTCTGTGCCATATAGTAATATAAATCTTGATATTCTTGCCCCCTTAAAACCAAACAAACACACAAAAGAAGGCCTACCAAAGATAGTTAACTGTCTTACAAAGATGGAAAAAGGGCAAAGTGATATTTCTTAAGAGACTATCATATGCAGAGTACATTCATGTAAATTACCTAATATTTTCAGATTGCCTGAGAGGTTGATGCAAGAAAGGAAACTGAGGTCATGATAATTAAGCATATTGCTTCAAAATCACAATACCACAGTCTGTCTTTTCAGAAGAAAGATGTAAGGGTATAACCTCTGAGGCATATTCTAATTCTGTTGACACAAAGATTTAAGTAGATGGACCTGAACAGCCTATGGAGATGAAATTACTTTGAAACTTTAGAAAAGGAGCACACAGCATTTTTAAAAAATATTCTTGTGTTTTGATTTTTTCTAGAAGATCAATCTGTTAATTGCTTAGCAAACAAAATAAGAGGATATGAAAGAAAGATGTAACATCAAAGCCATGCAAGTAAGACATCATTTTGGTGAGTTTTCCAATGAGAAAATTGCCAGTAATTTAAGCACAGTCTTTATCCTGTTGAAGGCACGAAAGTATCCAAGTTGAGCAAATGCCAAAACAAGAAGTTTTCATTGCATATGATGCAGTGAAATTGGATTTTGACAACAAAATGATGTATATTCCAACTTCTAGCCATATGATCGTAGCATTATAGTAACCACTAAGACTTTTTTTTTCATGCTTAATCATCAAAAGAGTAAGAATTAAAATGATTTGGGGTCAGAAGTTCAGATATTGTGCATATGTACAAGGTGCCTTTTATGGCCTCAGTGCTCAATAGTAAAGCTATTATATTTCATGTTAAAATGTCTCTTAGACATTGTCTGGCATACTGTAAGTGCTCACAATGATAATTCTCTTTATAAATGACAGAACTGAGAGCTGATTTTTCTTTTATCAAATTACCACCTGCCTCCAAGCCCCTAGAATGAACCAAAGAGCCTAAAATAAAGGTGCCTAATAATTATGCCTAATACCATAGTTACTAGTTAAGTCACTGAAGGCAATTTACTTGTTGTTGTTGTTGTTGTTATTTAGAAAAACATTTCAATAGCAAATAATTTAATCCAGAAAAATATATTATTCTACATCTAGAATAAAGTGATTGAACTACAACAGGCATGCACAGAAAACAACCTAGTAGGGCTATTGATTAAACCAGAAATGCAACATAATGCAGGATATTATTTAAATTCCATTCAAAGTAGAATTACCTTATATGAGTTTCCAACCAAACAATTTCAACAATGTCTAATAACAGATTGACTTTGTCTATTTCTTCAACAAATATTTCCTGAGTGCATATAAGGTGTCCAATTATTTTTGAAGGGCCAGAGATAGCTATACAAATGAGAGAGACCGAGGTTCAAAAGCAGTCCAGGATACCAGGATAATTTTTTTTTTTTTTTTTTAAGAAAGAGAGAGAGTGTGTGTGCACACATGTGAGCGGGGAAGGGGCAGAGGGAGAGAGAGAACCTCAAGCAGGCTCCATGCCGACCATGGAGATGCTTAAGTGACTGAGCCACCCAGGCATCTCCAGGACACCACTTTCTGAATATCTGGACCCAGAATGTATATCTTGGCATTCCATAGAGGAGACAATCTATAAATAACAGAAAACTTCAAACCCAGATATGCTCTTCCTCTGAACAGAGAAAGATAACTAAAATTGTTATACATACCATGAAATGAACTTTAGAACTTTGGTCTTTCTTGGTTATTCATTTAGTTAAAATAGAAAGTTTAATGTATTTCATCACTCATGTGTTATTTGCACTGCTGACCGTTGTTAAACAATTATAGTCCATATACACTTATGAGAATAATTCATGATTAGCCCATAATAGTAGTATATTATCTGTTTTGAAAAGCTTCTTGCAAATACCAAGAGATATACTATAAGGAATTGGCTCACATGATTATAGAGTCTGAGATGTTTAAGATCTGTAGTTGGCAACTTGGAGACCCAGGAGAGCCAATGGTATAATTCCAGTCTTATTCCAAAGACCTAAAAACCAGGAAAGTCAATGGTGTAAACTCCAGTGTGAGTTTGAGTCCAAAGGTGGGAGAAGACTAATGCCCCAGTTCTAAGACAGGAAGAAAGAAAGCATTTTTTGTTACTCAGCCTTTGACTCCTTTCAGGCCTTCAGTGGATTGGATGCAATCCATCCATATGAAGGAGAACAATTTGCTTGGCATAGTCTATCCATTCAAATGCTAATGCCATCATAAAATAACCAAAGAAATTTTGAAATGTTAATCTCATCAAAAAACATCCTCACAGACACATCCAAAAATAATATTTAACCAAATATATGTGCACCTCATGGCCCTGCCAAGTTGACACATGAAATTAACCATTCATAGAACTTAGAGCTCTAAGTACTCAATAGAATTTTAAAGCAATTAATTCTTTCAGATTAATATATGTGCAATTTTGAAGTCCCAGGTACAAATAAGGACTTCCCAACAATTTTATTTTTACAAATTAATTCTGCAGGGAAAGTCTCATGTTAGGTTTCCTTAGTTATGGGAAGGCCAAGGTCACTGACTGAATTCCCACCACCAGCCTTTGCCTGATGTATCATACTCACTGGACTGTAGATCTGAAGACTTCTTATTTAACCTTGGCCATATTCCTTCTAGGAGTATGCACTTGATCATCTGGGAAATACCTTACTAGATAGATCATTCAAAAATCTTGGAAGAGATGTTTGAGAAATAGACTATCCAACATTACAGATATGATACCTCTTTAAATCTTTGAAGTAATGCACATTTTTATAATTTTCTCCCAATATTTGTTCCTCAAACATTCATTCAACAAATACTTTTTGAGTATGTGCTTTGTGGGTTTATAGTCCAGGATGTTGTTAATGTTGGGGTACAAAATATGATCCACTACCCCTGGGAAAGTAAAATGTGTTGAAATATATCCCTTTAGGAAGCTAGGATTGCTCTGAATAGAGATGTTGTCTGCCTGGTACTTGGTAGATTCCCTAAAACACGTTCAGTTTGCTCACTTCAGTGTGGCATCTGGTGCCCATTAGATAATACACACAGACTGAGTATGGTTGATCTTTTCTAAATTTAAACTGTAACTTGCCAGGTCACTTTACTATCACATGAGCTTGAGTTGTATATCAGAGAACATTGTATTATATTATTGTAAGTAACATAAACTTTCTGTGTATACACATCCTTGGTAGAAATCAATGAAAATCCTTAGTGGAGGTGGAATCAGAGAAATTTTAAAGGGGTATACTTTATAGACATTTTTCTGTGGTTAGAAAAATAATACCTATCATTAGTGTTAGAAAACCCAGTAGGAAAAATAGTAAGTAAAGGAAAATACTGAAACTGACCACCCAAATATAACCACTGACATCCCATGGTTGATAAAATAATCTTTTAGTCTTTATATTTGCGAAATCAAATACCTAATTTTTACTCTTCTGGCTAAGTTTCTCTTCATAATACCTTGTGTGCACTATTTCATCCCATCTGTAGACCTAGCTATTTTTAGTATTTCTACTTTAAAAATAATAAAAATGAAACAAGTAGAGATGAAATAACTTTATTTTGTTAGCAATATCTAATTAGTAAACATAGATGGTCCCTGACTTAATGCTGGTCCAATTTACAATTTTTTTAGGTAGCTTCACACCACCTGCCATGGAGCCCAAGACGAGGCTTGAACTCACAACACTAAGAACAATTTTAGTATATATGCTGCTGAAGCGAGCACACAACACTAAGATCAAGACCTTAGATCAGGAATCAGGTGCTCAACCAACTGACCCACCCAGGCAACCCCCCCAACTTGTGATTTTTTTACTTTAACATGGTGTGAAAGTGACACAGTTGTTCAATAGAAACTGTCCTTCCAATTTTGCATTTTGATCTTTTCCTGATAGAGCAGTGTGCCACACGATACCCTCTTGTGACGCTGAGCCACAGTGGCCCCTGTAGACTCCTGGCAGCCACGTGACCATGAGGGGCAGCCACTGATGTACTTCTAACCATTCTGTACCCCTACACCCATTCTGCTGTTCACTTTCAGTACAGTATTCAATAAATTACCTGAGATATTCAATATTTTATTATAAAATAGTCTTTTTGTTAGATGATTTTGCTCAGCTATAGGCTAATGATATAAGTGTTCTGAAAATGTTTAATTCAGGCAGGCAGGGCTAAACTTGTTTGGTGGATAATCTCTATTAAATGCATTTTTGGGGTTATGATATTTTCATCTTATGATGGGTTTATCAAGAGAGGCCTCGTCATAAGTCAGGGAATATCTGTAACTTTCTCTGGTTAGTAAATATCCAAACCAAGCATGCCAATATGAGCCCTTCGGTATTCTATACTAGTAAATAGTCATACTCACACATACTCAGAATTGTGGTTTTTTCTTTTACCACTGTGTACATTCTATTTATAATATACTTTTTAGATTGACAACATATTATTAAAAAACATTTCATTAATATGTTTCTGTATTCTCATATTTGAAGTTTACTTGGTGTTGTATTGTTTTAAAGGATGAACTAGAACTTTTATGTAGCATATATGACATTCTGTTTTTGTTTCTTCTTTATTTTTTACCATAATTTTTAAGATATATTTTTATATTGAAGACTATTTCTATTGCTGCTCTTTTAGGAAGTGGATAACCCTGGAGAATGTTTGCTAAAAATATGGTAAATCCCACATACCTTTTTAAAAAAAAAATTTTAGTGTTTATTTATTATTGATCAAGACAGAGTATGAATAGGGGAGGGGCAGAGACAGGGAGACACAGAATCTGGAGCAGGCTTCAGGCTCTAAGCTGTCAGCACAGAGCCCTATGGGCGGCTCAAACATATCAACCATGAGATCATAACCTGAGCCAAAGTTGGGCACTGAACCGACTGAGCCAACCAGTTATTCCCCAAATACATTTTTTTGTTTGTTTACTTATTTTGAGAGAGAGAGAGAGAGAGAGAATGAGTGAGCGAGCATGGGCAGAGAGAAGAGGGAGAGACAGAGAATACCTAGTAGGCTTTGCAGCATCTCCTCAGAGTCCGATATGGGGTTCTAACTCACAAACTATGAAATCATGACCCGAGCTGAAATCAAGAGTCAGAGCTTTAAATGACTGAGCCATCCACGTACCCGCAAAATGCCTTTTGAGGAAGAGAATTCATGCTATTCGAATTCAGAGTTAGTGGGGTCTAAATACCAGTTGCATTTGGTGCTGTTCCTGAGCATTGGCATATCTAAAGGGAAATTGTATAAATTAGCTTTGTCCGCATGATGCTGGGAGAGAGATGAAGGGAGCCTCAAATTATATCTCTGTTTATCCATGCTATTTAATCACTGCTTGGGATTCTAGAGCAGTGCAGTCCTCTACTCCTATCTGCTCTGGTAAGAGGGAGAAGTTTGCCAACCAAATAACTGTATCCAGAGGTTAAAAACTGCCCCATGTAATAGAGGGAGAAACACCCTGTGAGAGTTCAGAGGAGGGTAACATGGCCTTCAGGTGAGCTGAATAGCAGGGACAAGAGACCAAGGCACTTAAACTTGGCTTTACAAGTGGAAGGATGCTCCAGCCCTGTGCTGAATGCATCACCAAGGACGGAGCCTGGATCTCATTCTCTGTCTGTCTCTGCCTCTCTCCTGCTGGCTCTCTCTCTCTCAAAATGAGTAAATAAATATTAAAAGAAAAATAATAGGAAGATGGTTCTTTTTAGTAGAGCTGTACTGGGTGATACAGGTGACATAAAATCATTTCCATTATTACAAATGAATATGCTTATTGAACTAAGAAAATCTATATCATGGAGGCACAGGCAAGTACAACATGTTTATAGAAGCACAAGTCCATCAGGTTGAATTCCATTTGTCATTAACATCATTCAGAGATTTTACTATAAAGTTTATACTTTAGACAGCACAATGTTGAACCACCTCACTCAACTAATTTTAAAATGCTACATACATCACTTCTGCATGCATTGTGTAAAAATTAACATATTGCTATATACACAGAAATGCAATTTAAATAATGATTGAACAAGCCAAATGAAAATCTGACAGCCACAAATCCTATTTGATCTTATTTAATCTAAGAAACTGCTTACCGCTGATCAATTGATAAAAACTGACAGAGTTAAATATTTTCAAAGTACCACTATTTTGCCAGTAGTTTAGGGAGTGATGATAAAACCTGTGTCTTCCAATTTAGCAAATAATTTAGCAATATTTAGAGAGAGCTATTAGTGCGTTCTGAAGATAAAATTGTGAACTGAGCAGTTGTATAACCATCTAGAGGCATTTTCTTTTCAAAGAGCACTACATGTTGTCAGTTTCCGTTCTAAGATGGATTTTAAGTAGATATGTCAACAAGCTGAAGAGAGTAATTATCTGAATTGTAGAATTCTCTCTGCCTTCTTGGATTTGGGATCTTTTCTCTTCCTCCCCATGAAATAAAAAGTGATTCTAATATTAAGATCATTTTTCAGAATATATGTATTATATTATAGATATATATCTATATCTATATCTATATCTATATCTATATATATATATATATAATTGATTTTTGACACCCTAGTATTTAGATTCTAGATCTATGTCTATTTACTTGCCCAGAACATTAGGTGGAAGCTATCTCAATTCTCTTGCTATTCCCACCCCACATCTTTCTCTGTAGTAATGAGATTGACTTAGGAGGCTTTCCCAGTAAATGGGTATGAACTTTCCACAAATATTGCAAGTCAGGCCTCAGAACCACACATACATTCACAAATACCTTTAGTCAGCCAGTTAATTCAGCAAAACCTGAGTTTCCCATGTAGGTAATATTCATGCCTGACTTTCTCTGACTGTCCAGGAGGACTTTTCTTTGTATTATGAGGGAAAAAAAAGATAAAGAAGACTGCTCCTTTTCCAAAGCTGTAGAAAAGCAGATATTAATAATAAACTACTTCTCATGAACTTTCATGAGAACACCTACCTTGTTGGGAGTACTAGGTGCAAATATGAATATTTCCTTTCTTTTTTATTCAGTGATTATTTATTGAGTATTTGTGGTAGACATTATGATAGTGGCTTAGAGATACAAACGAGCACATCTCTTTGGGGACCTGTTACTCATGGAGTTTACAGACTAGTGGGAAGACTTACTTTAATATATATTCACCTTAATAAATAAGATTTATAATGTTGATAACTGCTTGAAGGAAACAAATGATGCTATAAAAGTATGCAACGGGTCATTTGCCCTCAAAGGAAGAGTCCATGAAACTTCTTAGAGGAAGTGCTGTTTCTTGTGAGATTCACAAATAGAGTAAAAATTGATTTAGTGATGGTTGAGTAGAGCCAAGGAATGCATGTTAACCAAAGGATGCAACATATGCACAGGCCCTGTAACAAAACAAACAGGTCGGTTCAAGGAATTTGAGTTAGTTTGTGTTGCAGGGAAATTTAATAGTTTAGGTCAGCCTCGTGGGAGCTTTCTCTGGACAGGAGGCTGTCTGGTGGCAAGAAGACATAAGTTTTGGTGGTGAGAATTTGCTGCCCCTTCCTATTTGTGGACATGGGAGACTTCTGTTTTAATAATAGCCACCTTTTAAAAAATATTTACTTATTTATTTATTTTGAGAGAGAGACAGTAAGCATGGGAGGGGCAGAGGGAGAGGGAGAGAATCCCTAGCTGGTTCTGTGTTGTCAGCAAAGAGCCTCATGCAGGGCTTGATCTCACAAACCATGAGATCATGACCTGAGTCAAAATTGAATGGGACGCTTACCTCTGCTTAACTGATGGAGCTATCCAGGTGTCCCCAGTGATTGCTGTTTTTGTAGAATCCTTATGCTGGACTAACTGGAGACATAGTGCCTGTTCTGTGTATTTCCATACATTTTATCTCACTACAAAGCCATACCCTTTCTTCTTTGCTGAAACCTCTCTCAGTTTCTGTGGATTTAGGTTCTCTCATCTACCTTCAGAATCCTTGGTCCTAACAGAGCTACTGCACCTCATGAACCACACGGTTTTATATACTTTATCACATCTCATCTATATGTCACTCTTCCTCAGTGCAGGTAGCATTGATCCAATTAACAGAAGACAGATTTCTCACAGGTAGGATGATGGGTAGTATATGACATCCATGCCTGTGAACTTTGCAGCCCCTCATCTGCACACTCCAAACAGTTCTAGGAATGTTTTTTTGTAGAGAGGCACTCTATAAGTTGCTAACCATCTATTAATGTTTATACAATAATTACTGCATTAATGTAGAAAATAAATATCTTGTATGGTATATATTTAGTATAAATGAGGGTTTTACAGTATTACATTTATTTAGATACTTATATTTCACACACCAAAAATTTCAAAATTTTAAAACAGAATTTCAACCAGTTATGTCTTATTTGTTCTTAAACAACTAAGAGGTATGCACTTGTATGTATTCTTTCATTTCAGTGGATTTTGATTCTAAATAAGTGCTGTCATGAATTTATAAAACGCACTGTAACTACTAACTAGTGTAATATGCACCTGAAAGAGAGGAAGAAAGAAAGAAAGAGAGGAAGAAAGAAAGAAAGAAAGAAAGAAAGAAAGAAAGAAAGAAAGAAAGAACAAAACAAAGAAAGAAAGAGAAAGGAAAGCCTCAGTATTGGCCCCTTGTTGGAGAGAGTATAAGCAAAAGAATCATGTAGATCAACAATCTGCCTCTTCTACTAGTTATGTGACCTTGGGTGAAAAATTTCCCAACCTGAGAGTGAGTAATTTATAAAATTAATAAAAATGTTAAATTAGGGAAATTGTTAGACTGACATATGATATGTGGATGTTACCTAGTGTCTGCCTCTAAAATAGGCTCAAAAAAAGAAGTTAGAAAGCATTATTACTGTACAATATTGAGTTAGACCTAATATCAAGGTCACTTTTTTCTTCTTAGAAAGCCTATGTTGTAATTAAACAATATCTTCAATTTATCAGAAAATCTCTCAGCTTAGAGAAACCCCCTTGTTAACTCTTATATTAAATAAAAAAGGTTGAGCCTACTTTCTTTCAAGCCATATTGTAGCTGAACATTTTTTTTTCTTTCCTACATAGTTTATTTACAGTATATACATTGCCTTTGGTTAGTTCTTCGCTCCATAACTATCACAGACATTGCTGTCTACAATATGCTAATATAGCAACTGACAATGACTTTTATCTGATAAACAAAGGAACTTATCTCTGAAGGTCACCACATGCACTTTTTGTTCCTAACATTTGTTTTGGGTTTGTGACATTGTTTTAAATTCTTTTACTCATAAATGGGAATCAAACCCTTTCACTCATAAGTGGGAATCAAGAAGCCTATATTCTAACTCTCACTTTGCTATTGTTACGGATAGTTTGCTCTTTGCCTCTAGGGAATTGATTCTCCATGTATTGGAATCTTCAACTATACCATGTGCAGGTTCGATCAGTTTGGTATAACAGATTGGTATTATTTGTTTGGCTTTCTAAAGGAGGAGTCATGGGGTGCCTGGGTGGCTCAGTTGGTTAATCGTCCGACTTTGGCTCAGGTCATGATCTCACAGTTAGTGGGTTTGAGCCCCGGGTCAGGCTCTGTGCTGAGAGCTAGCTCAGAGCCTGGAGCCTGTTTCTGATTCTGTGTCTCCCTCTCTCTGTGCCCCTCCCCTGCTCACTCTCTGTCTCTGTCTCTCAAAATAAAGACATAAGAAATCTTTTTAATAAATAAAGGAGTCATATTGCCTGAAGTACTGGATGGAGAAGTACAAACTATGAAGGAGAGTATATAAAGATGAACTATATCTGCCATGAGAACAAGAAAAGAGACCAGCAGAAAGAGGTATTGTGCATTTCTTCAGTCTTATGCTAGATGCCTCTAATGGCCTTTCTAGCACAAGCATTTTGTGATTAGGTTGATCTGTGACTATGATTAGCACTTTGTCATACCTCCAGCCTCTTTCAGATAATACTAATGATGTTGAATATTTGCAATTTTGTCTATCCTGATGCATAAGAGTGATCCCCTTTGCATAGTGTCCCCTCATCTCTTTCTTTCTCTTTCTAAATACTTTTTACTTACTTCCAGGAAGGGAAACATGATAAAGGATATTTGTAAATCTGCACTAGGAACATCAAATCATCGAAGACACCAATAATACATGGAAGAAAATACAAATTAAAAACTTTACTCAGAATGTTGAGATTAATTTAAAAAAACACTAATCTCTATGCACAATGTTATAATTCTTTTCACTTTTTACCAGTATTATCCTTTTCTGATAGCAACTCCATTAGGCAGTTTTACTGATGGAGAATTTTACCAAGAAGAGTTAAAATGACTTCTCATGGTAACATAACTTGTAAGAGGTGGAATTGAGACTAAGCTGCATTTTAATAACCAACTCAGGATTTTATATCCTCTAGTCACCTGCTTCCAAACCAAGATTTCACCATAGGACACATTAATTATATTTCAGTATAAAATAATTGAATATATTTCCTTGGGTAGCTTCACTGGCATTATCACATTCTTAAAAAAATAAAATAACATACCCATATGTGCTAAGTAAAAGGATGATAATAGGTGCAAGTAGGCCTCTTGAATATTAACCAAGGTGGTGTATGTTTGTTAAACTGAGCAGTCTCTCTGACATTATGTTAAACTAGAAATGTATACAGAAATATACTCTGTTTTTGAGTTTGCATGTATGTATGTGGGGGGAATACACTCATTTAAGAATTTCTGGACTTGGAGAACTTTTAGTTGGAATAAAAACATCTTTTGCCTTTAGATTCCTTATCTCCATTGACACTCCTTTTGAAATTAGGACCATTCTGATCCCAGTGTCCAGCACAGGGCCTGCATGAATTGAAGACATGGTCCTAAATAATTGATCAATAGAATGGTGGTTTTGGTTTCATTTCCTCTCCTTCCCTTTGGCTTTGTTGTAAACACACATGCCAGTTGCTTTATGGTCACCAGAGATGCCTGGTGAAATTTTACCATTCATCCCTCCCGAAGATGACACTCTCTTCATCTCAACCATTATGATCTTAGAGGAACTGCTTTTTCTCTACCTCTTAAGCAACATGTGATATATACATAATCATGGGGTCTCTGAAGTTAGTATAGCCCAAGCCATGCCAACTGGATTCTCCCTGGGAAGACTGCACCACAGATAACAATGAAATTGAATCTTCCTACTGGAGCTTGTAAACTGTGAGTAGGTGAATATAGATTTGTTGAGGGCCATCTTCTCCTCTATGTAGAAAGTTCCCATCTAAGCAATGAAATGAACTAGGAACATTGGAATTGAGAGGGGAGAACAAGCATCAGAGATACCACTCAAGGTACTGAATATGACAATGACTTTCTCTGACTAACTCTAGATTTCCCAATCAGATGAGCCAAGAACTTTGTTTTCATAAATAACTCTCTTTTTTCTTGCAAGCCAAAATATTCTGAACAATGCAAGATACAAAGATACATAATATTTCTTTCCTGCCTTTATCACCTTTCAGCCTACTGGGGAGAATATTTGTGTGTATTACCAGCATCACAATGAGATTATCAATCAGAATTTTCTATCAATGGACTCAAAAAGATAAAGAGCTATTCAGCAGAGGGAATTCGAGGAGTCAGAGGATTATTAATCTAACTTATTACTTACAACTCCTACATTTCATAATCACTTTCATATGGCTCTTTTGGGCCCTCCAGAGAGCAGTGATATATCAGCCGTATGTGTATTATCATTTTCATATTTTCAGCGATTAGCACACTTACTGAATGCTTCAGATATGCTAGGTACTATGGTCTAGTGATGAATTAGACAAGAATTCTGCTCCAGAAGTAAATATACCCTACTGAGAGTGACAACAATGTCAACAGAATACCATAGTAGTCCGTGGTAGGCACTCTGGTTGAAATCTATACAGAATTTGTGAAAACATGAAGGACAGAAACATTTCAATGCCTAGTAGATTCATCTTAGCTAGATAAAACCAGAGAGGGAGTAGAAAGTGTTTGTGATTGGAAGTAAGAAGAACATTACATTTTTATATATATTTGGAGTGGAGAAATTAGAAAGTGGTGTTAGGAGGAAGATAAGAGAGAGAGATAGATGCATCATATGGATGAGCCACAATAAATCAAAATAAAGCCAATGAAGTAATTAAACCAAGGACCAACATTAGTACTTAGTACAATATGAACCTGAAATTGGTTTGATGTTTTAGGAATCCTAATGAAATATTTAAAACCTATCATTACATAGTAGGAATAAGTGTTGTAAAGGTTACTCTTTACAAGAACCTCTGATGACGTCACATTGTGTTGTGTTGTGCCTGTGGGAAAGTTATTTCCCTTTTCTGAATTTCAGTTTGCCTACATGGACTATAGGATCAGCTGGACCAAATAGACTCAAAAGCTCCTTCCTTCTCTAAACTGTAATGACTCTATGAATTCATGCATCTGGAATGAGAGGAATCCTAAGTCTCTCACAGAGAGATTTGAAGCTAAAAACCTAATTAAAGTAATCAGTCTGGTTCCAATAATTCAAGAGACAGTTTTGACTATCCACACTCATGTGCTCTGATCTTCTGTCATTCAAAAGCTGTCTTCTCTGCACAAATATCTATCTCTATCAATGTCTAACATAATTAAAGTACTTATTTTTTTACTAGTAAAATAGTTTACAGGGTACAATTAATCAATATTCTGATCTCAAAAAGACAGTGTGTAATGTTGTATAATCTGATCCAAATGTTAAAACTAATGATGTAAAAAAAAAAGAAAAGAAAAGGGAAAAAATTCAGTATGCATTCAGAATCTACTACTCTCAGAATCAACTGCTCTCTTAGAATCAACAGCCCTCTTTTGACACTCACTTTCATTTCAGACTGTCATTTTCCACCAAAGTAAGACAGTGGGAGTTATTCAGAAGGCTGGGACATGATTAACTCTTACTTATACCTATGGACATCACTGCCTTTCAGGATTCTAAATGGTATATCTGACAGCTACATAGCTATATGGTAGATATCAAGTACATATGGAGAGTAGAACAGTGACCTGGAGGAAAGATTCCAGGTTCTTAATTCAGTCCAGCATGTTGGTCTTGACCTAGCTGAGTGACTTACAGAAACTGGCTACCCACTTTAAAACTCAACCCCTCCTTTGGAAAATATGGGTTATAATGTAATAACTACATAAAAGATTATGGTAAGGTATACCCTACCATCACCACTCAGTCACCTAGAAATAATTTTATTTTCTAAAAATTCAGTATCTCTTATAATGGATCTTGGTTGGTACCCCAATAAGATCCATGAAATCCATTTTCTCACTTCTGAACCCATCATTCAGCTTCTGTGTGCTTTGTTGTTACCAGTTTGCACCTGGGACCTCTGAGCTGTCTCTTAGGCACACAAACGTATATAATCAAGAAAAGATCCAGAAGTATCTTGGAGTTTTACTACCCTCTCCTCAATTCAGGATATTCCATAAGCAAAGACTTGTAGGAGAGTACAGAAGTCCATCTCCTTTGCCTTAAAGTGGGACAAACTCAGGTGTAATTTCTTCAAAACCCCACTGGGGATCATATTTCATCTTCCCTAAAATCATAACTTTCGCTCCTCCCTTTCCTATTTTGGTCCTCTATAGCTCCTTTGAAGTTCCACTTGGGAGCATTCCCTTAATACATGTCAGTTGTACCTGAATCTTTCAGCCAGGATCTGCTTCTGATAGACCCCAACCTATGATGCATAGAAATGTTCTATGTTGGTTTCGTGAATGACTTTTGTTAAGACTGCAGTATCTGAGGGCATGAGGGAATACATTTCAAAGCCTTTTTTCTGATGTCTTAGAAGTTGATACCAGACTGGAAAGAGATTGGGAGTAGGAAAGCAGAAAAACAGTGATTCTGTTTAGAAAGACTCCGTTAACCATAGAAAATTAACCAGGTGGTAGTCAGAGAATAAGAACTTGTCAGTGTTTATCCAGGACAGTGCAGAGCATGCAGGCCTTGGTGAAAAATAATGCTTCAAACACTTTTATTTAAATAGGGCTTATCCTTTTCTGGATGCAATATCACTCAAAACAAGTTGCTTTTGTTTACATTCTGTGACTCTCAGAGGACCGAGTAATATAGTGAAAAGGGATGATAGTCTAGGAAAAAAATGTTGAGAGACCAGTTATACCTAGTTCTAAGACGTTGTCTTGTTTTCTATTTCCAGCTTTGATACTGGCTTTGGAAAACCCCTTGCTTTTTTATTGCAATTATTTTGTTTTATATTCTAGTCATAGGCCTTTTGATTACCCTCTTCCCTTCAAAGCTTTCCAATCCAGACTGATTTAGGTGAATACTAGGGTATTTGGTCCAGTTCTGGCTCCCAGGACCCAGCCTTTAGCAGCACACCACTCCATCCATCTGTGTCTGCAGAGGTCCATTCTAGAAGGACACTGTCAGCCATTACCAGACATATTACCAGAACTATTTATAGGGCTTCACTTATAAATTTTCTGGGGAGAAGGGGCTTCTTAGCGTATCTCTATGTCCTAATATACTCTATATGTTAAAAGAAAAGAAACAAAAATAAAAGCAAGCCAACAGAAAAAAAAAAAATATGATTTGCAGCCATGCTGCTAAAGCTGCGGCTGACTTTCTTTTTAACTCAGACAAGACTACTCCACTGTAAGTTAAAGACCTAGAGCTCTGCAGGGCTATCTCAGCAAGTAAATGTATTCATGATTCAATCAAGTAAGTAATGATGCACTGATCATAGGTTGGCAGCTGAGTTCATGGAAAATTCATGGTCAGTTTTTTTTCCTTCTTTTTAAGAGTATTGAGCACATTCATTGGGTCATTTTGCATAAATTAATTCATATCTCTGCCAGAATTCTAATCTGTGTATACGCGCTCATTTTTAAAAATGTTTTTAATTATTCTTGAAAGAGAAAGAGCAAGATCATGAGCAGGGGAGTGGTAGAGAGAGAAGGGACCAGAAGATCTTAAGCAAGTTCCATACTGACAGCAGAGAACCTGATGTGGGGCTCAAACTCCCCAACCACAAGATCATGACCTGAGCCAGTCAGACACTTAATCTCCTGAGCCACCCAGGTGCCCCAGTGTATACACACTCTCTTATACATTCAATCTGAATATATATTTTTGGGCAAATATATACATTGACACAATACAATTTACACTCTACAACACTATCACAATCCATAGGAACTCATTAAGTGAGTAGTATTGTAATCCTGAAAGAAAATTCCTTGTAAATCCTGAGTATATCCATTTGAAATATCTGGAAATTTTGAGTCAATACAAGTATGCTATTTTTTTTATTTTTTTTATTTTTTTATTTTTTTATTTTTTACAAATAGTTTATTGTCAAATTAGTTTCCACATAACACTCAGTGCTCATCCCCAAAGTGCCCTCCTCCATGCCCCTCCCCCCCTGCCCCCCACATCCATCAGTCCTCAGTTTTTGTCAGCATTCAGGAGTCTCTCATGGTTTGCCTCTCTCCCTTTCCCCCACCATTTCCCCCCTTCTTCTCCCCCTTGGTCCTCCGTCAAGTTCCTCCTAATCCTCCTATATGTGCAAACATATGATATTTGTCCTCCTCTGCCTGACTTATTTCGCTCAGCATAACACCCTCAAGGTCCATCCATGTGGCTACACATGGCCAGATTTCATTGTTTCTCATTGCCATGTAGTATTCCATGGTATAGATAAACCACATCTTCTTGATCCATTCGTCCGTTGATGGACACTTAGGCTCTTTCCATGTTTTAGCTATTGTGGAGAGTGCTGCTATGAACATTGGGGTCCATGTGCTCCTATGCATCAGCATTTCTGTATCCCTTGGGTAAATTCCTAGCAGTGCTATTGCTGGGTCATAGGGGAGTTCTAGCGTTAGTTTCCTGAGGAACCTCCACACTGTTTTCCAGAGGGGTTGTACCAGTTTACATTCCCACCAACAGTGTAGGAGGGTGCCCGTTTCTCCACATCCTCGCCAGCATCTAGAGTTCTCTGATTTGCTCATTTTAGCCACTCTGACTGGTGTGAGGTTGTATCTCAGTGTGGTTTTGATTTGTATTTCCCTGAGGAGGAGGGATGCTGAGCATCGTTTCATGTGTCTGTTGGCCATCTGGATGTCCTCTTTGGAGAAGTGTCTGTTCATGTCTTCTGCCCATTTCTTCACTGGGTTGTTTGTTTTTCAGGCATGTAGTTTGGTGAGTTCCTTATAGATTCTGGATATTATGCTATTTTTTTTAAAGGCTTTTAGGTTCTAAGGGCCACTATTTAGCCTCAGAGGCTGCATATGTTATAGCTTACATTAACTATTTAACCATGACTTTTCTAAAATGTCTCTTCTCATATCAGGATGTCTTAACACTATCAACAAATTTTGTTTGGGGCTGGATTAGGGCATTAATCTCTATGTAGTGTGAATTATGGCAAGGAAATATGTCTACATAGAATGTTAGATAAGACCTATTAAGCAGCAGACTTTCAAAAGAGGCGAGATACTTATTAGATGTCATGTGCACACTTTTCAGTGATGTATGAGTTTACACATAATGATAATATACATTTCAGAATGCTTTGATCCTCATATAATATGTATGGTTAGAAATAGGGAATATAGAAAGACTGTAAGCTCAAGGAAAAAAATCACTTTGTAATCATTTAATATGCCACACCGCCCCTATCCTAAAGTAATAGGCAGTTAAAAAGTGTGCAGAATATTCCATTTCTCTCAGTGCCCAGTTATGAAAAAAAAAATTGGTCTTTTCCATTTTTCAACATTATGTTAATGGAATGCAAATAGAAATAGTAGAAAGGAAAACTGAATGGCAAGATGAGACTTTCTGCTGGGTTCAACATTTTAGAAAAAGTCCTCAGCACAAATCTCATTTTCTTGTGAAGCAAGAAGCTTAAAATTTGTATTTAATCATGGATTGGACTTGCTACAGCTCTGAAAAACCATCATAAAGCATTGCTAGCATGGGCACATTTGTTGACCGGATAGTAGCATATGATTCAATTTCCCACTTTTTGCAGTTCAACATAGATAAAAAAGGAGTGAAATGTATAAATTCTCTTCCACAAAATGATATTTCTAGATGATGTTATTCAGCTGTATTCGAATCTGCAAAATTTCTTGGCTTTCCAAAGGCAACGACTAAAAAATTTTTTTGAAAGTTGGTAAGTTGACATTCTTAAATAAATAGAGATAAAAAGTTTTTTAAAAAAAGGTTTAAAAAAATAAAAATAAATAAAGAGAAAAGGTGTATGGCCATGCTTTAATTGTCCCACTTTTCACTTATACAGTCTTGGAGTCAGCAATGACCTGGCCAGTAAAGCCATAGTCATGGCTTGGTGTGAAGTCCTGACTTAACAAGAGTTCTTATCTGGAATAGCGCAAAATGACAAAAATGCAAAGTGTTTCCAAGTCTTTAGGAGAAGCCAGTTATACTGGCCCACAAGTGACAGGCAAGGTAAAATGCAGTACCCACATTGTATTGACGTTAGTGAAAAGAGTCCAGAAACTAGTCAGTAATAGTTGACTGGCATAGTGAACAACCAGTGGGGCAGGTGACTACCAATATCGTGGTAGGAAGGCCTAACTGGCTAATCAGCATTAGATGAACAAGTTAAAGTTGCCATAGCCAGGCTGATGGCAAGAGCCCAGGTCTTAAGCCACACATGAATTATATTCCTTTATGGATTGAGTAACCTGCACTTTACAATCTTCCAAGATCTTGCTTTCATCACCTTTAAAGCAGGTTCATAAGTTACTTTATGTGAAGATTGAAGAAAGTATATTCATCATGTATCTGGCTGATCATTATCACACAGGATATCTTAAATAAATATTTTTACTACAAAGGACAACAGTTTTGTGTAAAAGAGAACCTCATGGATTTGCATTTTGACCTATAACATCAATTTGAAAACTTCAAATTACAAAGTTCGATGACCGTTCATTATGAGACATCTGGGGATATTCAAAGCTTTGTCCTTATTTTACCCACAAGCAAAAAGCAACAGCTTTTGAGAAAAAATAAAATCAAGGTTAAATATACTAAAGAATAGTCTTCAGTTCAAATCTAAAAGCCAAAACCGGAAATAATTTGAGGCTCACAGAAATAGAACAGAAAAGATGGGGAAAGAGGGAGGGTAGATGCTGCCATGATTGCTAAGGTCTTAGGTAAGTGCCTATGGTTAGCATGTGTGCATGATCTGAAAGTGTATCATGCTTTATTTTGGATCAACGCTCTAACATCTGTACGTTAGGAAGTATGGTGTACTTTATCATGACTACTGAACAAATGAACACCACAGCCATTAGTAGAGCCCTCTGCTTTTAATTCATTCTTATTTCCACCTATGCTGTCTAACTGAGCTTCCAGTTGGGATAGTAATCCTGCAACTTCGTAAACATAGAAGACAGCCTGCATTTAAGAACATTAGTGCCTCCTTGACCTCTTCTGATAAAAGCACAAGTACTATGAAAACCTTTATCTGGGGGCAGCAGTGATTTCCTTTTACTAAGAATTTTAATTTGAAAGAGGTAGAAATTAAAGTGTAACTACTAAGTCCGTGTATGTGTGTGTGTGTGTGTGTGTGTGTTGTAAGCTGTTTAGTGAAGCATTTCCTTATTTAGTGAGTGTTGAATAACCTCAAGCCCTAGGGACTCAAATCCAAGTCAGTTTTCAACATGAGAAAACTCATTTTGATTCCCCCATTTGACAGAGGTGGTGGACCTGTGTTGACCTTGGTGACAATTACAGACAGGAGTTGGGCTCACAGTGTAGAACAGCAGGCTTCAGTGAACAGGCTCTCAGAGGTAATGAGACAAAAATGAGACTCTTTTTCAATTCTTTTGGGAAATTGCTAAAAATAGACTCTGCTGACACTAACCATCAAACTAGAATAAGGACTGGGGAATATTGAGACCATGAGGTATAGACATAAATTTAAGACCTACAAAGTGAAACAAAGTTTCAAAACTGAAGAAATGGATTCTTGAAGAAAATTACGGTTGATTGAAAGTGACAACAAAAATCCATGTATCCATGTTGTGTCATAGCTGAGAGGCCACAAAGAAAACTAACTCACCCTTTGGTTTTCCAGATGAGGAAATAGGCAGCAGAGAGTTTATCTAATTTGCCTGAGGGATAGAGTAAGTTAGAGGCAGAGGCAAGTGTAGAAGCCTGTAATTTGCAGTACTGTTTTACAGTTGTGTTTCACTATGGCAAAATTACCTCCTGTGTAGAAGCTATCAGCCTGTAGTTGTTTTCTAAGATATAATAAAGTTTATATAAAAGATTTTAAATGATAGTATATCAAATTCCTGGAAACTTTATTCACCTTGAAAAACATTCAGTTCTATCCTTGGTAAATAAAGAATTTTGACATTCAAAGAATTAAGCCTATGTGTGTGTTGGGGGTGGGGGGTTTCTGGGAACTTTGTTATGTACCCCTATGGCTGTGGAATGATTATATAAGTAAATTACCAATTCATATTCAATTTTAAGTCTTGTTAGCCAAGCCATACATTTTAACAATTTAAGCTCTCTATATCTAGGCATAAAAACAAGAAAACAAACACCTAATATATGGAAAAAAGAAGAAAAGACACAAATTACACTGATTTACCAGCTAACTCTTCCCATTCTCGTCCCAAGGGAAGAATGCTGCTTTACCTTAGGTAGCTTTCCTGTGGGATAAACATGCCTAACAGAAGGCATGTTATGTGAAACTCCACATCAACCACAGATTCACTGTGTAGATATTTATCTTTCTCAATCAAGGGAAAGTGAGAGTTAGGGTTTACATCTTAAGGTATTATCCTGGTAGAATGGAATACCCAAGGTGCAGAACTTCCAGAAATGCCAAGACATTTTTATGTGACTCAAGATTTGTCTTACCCTTCTTCTTTAATAATAATTAGATTTTTAGAAACCCACAAATTTGTGGTTGGACACAGGCTAATCATGAACAGACTATATCTCTCAACCAGTTTTGTCTCAGTGATTGAGTTTTACCCAATGCAATGAAAATGGAAGTGTTGTGGGTTTTTGATTTTTATATAGAGAAGTACTTGACCTCTCTTTGTCATATTTGGGTTTTTTCTTTTTCCTTCTTCTTTATGCTCCTGGAAACACAGACATGATAGTTGGAGCTTTAACAATCATCTTGGATGATGAGTTTAAATTCCACAGTCAGGGCTTTAAAGACTTCTTGGAATGATCACATCAGAGTTAAGCTTCTTGTAGCTGGCTGGGTTGTAAATAGGATAACATGTTAACACATTTTTACAAGTTTTATCACAGGAAGTTAAAACTTCGAACATATCTACCAAGATTAAGGAAGACAGAAGATCTTGTTATTGTTGAAGCAACAGCTTTGCTTAAGGAATTCAAGTTTTTCTCCTTGTTAATCTGTTTAAAGAAAATATAAGTGATGTTTTGTTCATGAAATATTTTATAATGTAGTACCTGAATCACACACTCAGTTCTCAAGGGGAGAACTTTTAGCAGACAAATATAACTATTTAAATTATTCTCTGCCTTTATCATTTGAATTCAAATGATAGATGGTCACTCTTAGTACATAAAACAAGCAGTCAATCACAAGACTTTACACCAAACCTCATCAACACTGTATCATCATCCATTTGTTTCTTTTTTTACTTTTTAAAAATATTATTTGTTTTTGAGAGAGATAGAGCATGAGCAGGGGAGAAGCAGAGAGAGAGAGAGGGAGAAACAAAATTCGAAGCAAGCTCCAGGCTCCGATCTGTCAGCATCGAGCCTGACATAGGGTCAAACCCTCACCGTGAACCTCAGCCAAAGTCACACGCCCAACCGACTGAGCCACCCAGTTCACCCCATTTGTTTCTTTATTGAACAGTTATTGAATGTCCTATGTTGCGCCAGGCACTGTACTCCGTTTTCAGATAGTTTTCCTTCTTCAGTACTCCTGAAAATCTAGTAGATAAATATCCTGCCAGCTTTTGATTTAGTCCACCTTTCAGTGGATCCTAATTAAGATTTCTCTTGAAACCATTAACCTCATTTGTTTGCAGAAATTTTGTGTGCTTCGAGCTGTGTGCTTTTCTATCTAACTCTGGCCCTTAAAAGATGTTAAAAGAGAGAGGGAAAGATGAAGAGAGGAAAATAGAGAAAGAGTGAGCACTGGCAGGTCTTTGTCTATGGTTGTGTGGGGGCATGTGTTAGTGTGTATGGTAAACCTTATGCAGCAGCACTCTTTTAGATCATGGAAAACAACATTTACAGAAATCCTGAAGGTGCTGTGAGTGCTGCCATCCACTACCTTAGATTTATTAGACCAATTACAGGCTTGCTTGGACCACAGCAGTGGTTTTCTTAATTGCCCGGCACTGTGTCTCCACCTCCCCGCTTAGCTTAACACTGTCAGTAACTTCCCTAAAGCCCCAAACATTTGTGAGTTTGAGTTTCGCAAGGGGTCATTGGCATTTTAAGACTTCTATACCATCTCCATGCTAGATACACATTCTTGATACAGTCTTTTCATCTTCCACAAATAGGCATATTATTTAAAGAGCATAAGAAGGACTGGGTAGCCTGGTGTTTTTCTTACACATGTTAACATTGGTGGGATTTGGTATACTCTCAGGGTGGTCATGAATGATTCCTGATAACTGGTCACAGGCACTTGTAAAACCAACTTCACTCATTTGGAATATTTGTGTCTTAAGAGTTGTCTGCTTGAAGTAATAAAATACCTCAATTATTAAATATCTTAAAATATTTAAATATAGATTTTGTTTTGGAAAAATATTCTGCTTTATTACCCTCAACAACTCCATAACTCCAGTGAATTGCTATAAGGGTGTGATGAGAATCAACTTTAATTTTTAGATGAAAACTGTGAAACTGCCTTACTAAATAGATAAGACCAACCATGTATATTTATGTGTAGCAATAATGTATTTGAACATTTAGTTTGCCTTTATCTAGGATCTCCCATGCAGCAGACCTTCTGTGCTAACAGCTCAGAGCCTGGAGCCTGACTCAGATTCTGTGTCTCCCTCTCTCACTGCCCCTGCCCTGCTCGCTCGCTCTCTCTCTCTCTCTCAAAAATAAATAAACATTAAGAAATATAGGAATGTATGACACTTGTACAGATGTATGGGTTACTAAATGTGATTGAACCATAATTTAATTTATAAAATAATTTTCTTCTGAAATCCTTGTTGAATTATTAAATCTCCTTTTTTCTCTGACATCATTAGAATAGGCTATTTAAAATCTCCAGGACTTGAATGATCACAATTAATGAATTAATGGAATCTGAAAGAACACACAATGAACACTGATACTCCAACTCCACTGTGAGAATAAATGTATCACCTTCACTTTCTTCAATGGGTACTTGACACACAGGATCCCATAGAGACATAACACAATGTCCAAGTCACTGCTTCCTTTTTTTTTTTTTTTTAACTTGACCTTTCTTTCTTTCAGAATGATATGCAGAAGATTGTTTATAAGATAACCTTACTCTCTTTGAAGTGTTTAGAGCAAAGATTTCCCAAGCTGCTAAGGAAAAAAGATTACAGAGACTATCAAAGTCTTGTTAACATCATCAATAAAACCATGGCTTAGTTCATCTTCTGTTTATTTAAACAAAATTTTGTGATCCAACGTCAGCCTTTTCTCTTGGTCAGACCATCAAACCAGGAATACAGATTCATTTCAGGAATTACTAAGTTACTTGGACCTTGGCATCAGAAAGATCTTGATTTGAATCATAGTTTTACCATTAACTAGTAATATAGTTTTTTCTAAGTTCTGTTTGTCTACAAAATGGGAAATTGAACCTTGTCATAAGAGTTGTATGAACAGTGTTAAGATACATTTTAAAAATATATCTGTGCTGAACAGTACAGCTTTAATCTTTTATATCTTATCATATAAAGTACATTTAGTATACACAAATGTATGCCAGAAATAATCACTATTTTAATGGAACTTTATGGTAGGGTGAGGACTGATTTATTAGTAATAAATTATGGTAGGGTAAAATTAATCTTTAATCAACTTATACTCATACTTCTGAGTGCAAATAAAAGAATGATTAATTTGGGCTTGAGAGATTGGGGGACGCCTCTCAGCAGCATTGACATTTGAGTTTAGCCATGCAAGATGAATATTCTAATATTCTAAGAATGAAAGTAAAGATGCTGCAAATGAAGAACTGGGTAGAACCCAGGGGCAAGAATAGTAGTCCTCATGGAATTTGGAATGTTTCAGTCTTTGAGAGACTTTATTTCCATCAAGAGTCCACAACTACTACATTACCTCATCATCTTCCTTTTGTTCCTCTTTCTCCAATCGATCCTTCTACTTCTCTATTCTTTCCACTTTACATTTCAGAAAGTCCTGCCGCTGCCCCATTTCCATAAGACTGACATGGGCAAAGGGGCCACTGATACACATCGCTAGCACCAAAAGGTTTTGGGGAAAACAAACACATAAAAGTAAAGGAGTAGTAGAGTGTACACAGTCACCTCAAACTCTGATTAAACTACAACTTGGTTCAACCTTAGATGTTCATGCAGTATAGCCGTGTTTCTGGAGGAGAGTAACCCAGCATCCATGATGCTTCTATAAAACAAAGACACGTGGCAGGGAACATTTATGTGTCTATATGATGTTTGAAATCCCTTTAGTCACAAAACAAAAACAAAGCAAAACAAAACAAAATACTTGCTGAAAAGGGGGAGTTTCTGGAGTTCATGGGCTACTATTAGCTTGTTCCTTAGTTTAGCTAACTTACAACTGTTAAATCAATATTCTCCTAAACAACATGGTCTTCAGATTTGTCTTTTACACACATTATAGCTCTAGTTTCAAACATGGATTAATTGAGTCTCTGTGATCCAAATCTAGATCTTGAAAAGGAAGTCTTGATTGTGCCAACTTGGATCAGGAGAACATCTGGTGCTCACACAGTAGACTGGGCACTGCCAGTAACTTCAGTGGTAAAAATACCTTGAAACAACAGAAAATGTGAACCAATATGTAACTCAAAACTCTTTATAACAATGGAGAAATTATGTCTAAAAGGAAACGCTAGCATGACAATACTGGAGTAATTATGGGTCAGTAGCAGAACTCAAAGGCAAATGTGTGGACCAGGAACTAACAGTGAAGATCTGAGGATTTTCAAATATCTGGCACACACTTGGCGAACATCATTAACTATGTGTGGTACTCTACTCGGGAATACTCTTGAGCCTAAGGGCCCTTCTTAAGCTAGTGCAATAGGCAGCTTTCACAGATGTTTGCCCCAAGTTGATACATGAGGTAACATCTGTCTGACATTCTAGAGTTCTACATTCTAGCCACGGAGGAAGCTTGCCTCTACCAACATTGCAGATATAAAAAGGTCTTTAGATGCTGGGACCTTCCCCTGGTTTTTACCTCTTTAGTTCTTATACTGGCTAAAGATCTTCCTGGGTAGATAATGTGTACTGTGGCAAATGGGGGCCTATATGTGGTTTTTAGTCCTATCAGCACATTGTCTTCTCGTAATTTGTAACAATAGTTTAAGGGATGGAAAGTAAAAAAGGGGCTCATGAGGAAGACAAGACTAAACAGACAAAAAATAAAACAAACAATTAAAAATAAAGAGAGGATGGGATAACAATCAACTTGGAGGGTCTAGAAAATGAATTTCCTACAAAAATGATACAGGTATAGGTAGGTAGGTAGGTAGGTAGGTAGGTAGGTAGGTAGGTAGGTAGGTAGATAGTTTAATGAAAAACCCAGAACATGATTTGAATTAATTAACATGCTTTATTTTTAAGTTTCTGAGCCATACTTACTAGGTTAACATATGAGCTCATATGAGCAAAATGGTTTCCCTGTCTCTGGACTAATCCATTCCATAGGAGCAAAGGAACACAGGACAGAGAACGTGTGTTGCTCTTATCTCCTTTGTTCCTTAAACACAGGTAGTAAATAAAGATTTCAATTCCAGTGTAGTGAAATCTGTAGGTGTGTACTCTTTGGAATCCATAGATTTGCTAGGTCACTATTTAATGGAGGATTCAGTGACACAATATAGAATATATCTTAATATATATGCACATGTATACGTTAAATATTTACCCATATTCAAGTCAAGTAGAAAATTTTTTCTGGTATTTTCAGCACTTATTGACTAAATATGCATAATCATATCATTAATCATTATTAATTAATCATAAATTGATTAACCACAGAACCAGCCATATTTGTTATATTTGACAAGAAAGGATTTTTATAGAGGTTTTATTTCTGTCCCTATTGGGTCATTGTCCCTACATGGCTATGACTTGGTACTAACTTAAATATCCACATGCTCAGCTGCTATCCGCATAAATGATTCCAAGCCATTTAGATTTGATTGATTTGGGTAGACTTCCACTGTCTCATGTAATAAATTCATGGAACAGTTTATTAATCTATTTAACCATCCATTTCATCAACTTAAAAAAGAATAAATGAAAGAGCTATAGGGAAAGATTATATTGTCCTAGCTAGCAACTGAGATTCCTTCTAGATTTAAAATCATGCAAAGCTGGACACTTCATTTTCTTTCTCTTTTCCAAGGCATGGAGAAACCTAGGAGACATAATCTGTATATATTGAATTTGTTGTGTAGTTATTTTTTTAATGTATCCAGCAAAAGAGTTGAAATTGGAATGTGGTATTGTTTCTGAATCCTTTGATTCCCTAGAAAAGTGAAGCTGTAGGGTGTATTCTACAGTTTCCTGGATCCTCTGATCAGGCTCAGTAGATGGTACTTGGGACTGGGTACTCTATTCAAAAGTAATTGGGACTATGAGTTAGCTTCCCCATACAGCTTGTTTGGGTACTTGAATTAAGCCAGAGTAAACACTGAATTCCTGGTCAAGTGAGACCACTGGTTTTGCTCTGCAGATGGAGGAAACAATGGGCTGTGGTCTCTGTTCAAGTGCCACTGTATGCAGGGCTTTCGCGTGTGCTCTGGTTAGACTCCCTGGTTCAGGTACACAGGTGGCCACATTCAGCAAGGAATGCGGCTGTCAGTTTGATTCCCTGCTCTGGTGCAACAAAAGCAGCAGCTCTAAAGCCTATACAACTGTTGCCTTAACTCAAGCCAGCCCACACCACAAACAGGCCAATTGGCTTTGGTTTCCAGTCTCTGCTCTGGCTGCCCTTCTCTAGGCTCGAGCACTGCTGGACTGTCACTACAGCTTCCAAGTATTGTCACCATCCCTTCTGGTCAGATGACATGGGAGGACACTTCACGGTGGGTAGGTCTATGGCTCAGCCCCCTTACCTGGGTGGAATGGAGAGGGGCCCCTTCAGCCTACCATGAATTTCCTAATCAGGCTCTCTAGTTGGGAGAGGTCAGGAAGTACCCCTAGCCATGGCTATGAATCAGTCTCCCTGCCTGTGTGTAGCATGAGGAGGAGGGGGACGGGACAGGAGTGATGGTCGGGAACTCTTAGTGCCCCGTACTAGGTAATAGCTTTGATCTGGGGGTGATCAGCTCTGCCTCCTCACCTGTCATCGGGAGTGCTCTAGGCTCACAGCTTCCTGGAGTTGTCACCAGCCCTTCTAATGAGATGGAGCAGGAAGAGGCTCCTCACAGTGGATTTGGGCAATGACTCAACTCCTTGCCTGGGCATGGTCCAACTAGGCAGTAGGGCTAGCAAAAGCCTTCTTCTGAGAGTCTGCATCGGTCAAATATGCACCCTGCTGAGTTCCCTGGAGCGCCCCCCCCCCCCCACTTGGTTCTGAGCAAAACCACAGGTTAGGATTACTCCCTGAGTACTTCATGTTAAAACTCAATCGGCCAAGTCTGTCTGCTGATTGTTGCAAGCCCCCCCATCCTTTGTCTGTCAGTCAGATCCCCAGTCCTTGAGCACTTCACATTCCCCTGCAGTCCCTGTGGTGTGAGATTAGAGCAGGGGATTGCACACGTGCTGGGACTCCAAGCTGGGCGAGTGCTATTTGCCTCCATCTGGGTTGTCTTTTCCTACTTGGGGAACCAGAGTCTAGGGGATACCGTTCTACCTGGTGCTGTGCTGGCCTGGGAATCTTGCCCTTCTAATGCAGACTGGGTTGGTCTCTAAGGTTCAGACGGTGCTGCAGCCTCACCCCCATGTTCTAGGATTTTCTCAGTCGTGTCTTGGTCTTGAATAGTTGTTAGTTGTTCTTCTAGTGAGGGAGTAGTGAAATCACAAACTACCTAAGTCTCCACTTGGTAATATCACTCCTTGCTGAATGTATTAGGAAAGCACCACATGCACTTGCAATTTAAATAGCATCATCTTGGGGTCTTGATCTAATTTATCCTATAAATAAGGTTTAACAGACTTCTAAGAAAAAGGGTAGATGTGGATAACAACACATACGGAATTTAAAATTATATGCATCACACCCACAGATGAATTAGATCAAAGGAGCATTGGAAGGCTCCCTCAGAGCTGCTCTCTGAGAATAGAAAACAGATATTATAATTGATGAAATTGCTTTTTCTGGGGACCCTTCTTGAAAATTGCCAATACAGTATGATAAATACAAAGAGGAGATCAAGAACTGCTTTACTGCCTCTGCTGGCTTCAGGTTGCTCAATTTCTTATCCCAACAAAAAAATTGACAGCATGAAAGTAAAATCTGGAAGCGTGTTGTGTCATTGTTTGTTTATTCTCTTGCTCTCCTCATCCCAGTGTATGCCAAGCATTGATTACCCTGCTTGGCACAAACTGAAAAATGTTTTTTGAAGGGGGAAGAGGCATGCGAGAAAGAATAATATTTATTTACAGTTTTTTTAAAAACAATGTATAGCCTATGTAATAATTTTTTGTACTTATAAAATTATGTTTAGTATATTTTGCTCCTCACTTTAATGACACTACAGTAAGAGGTATCTTCTCCTTACAGATGTGTAAAGTAAAGGCTGGTGATATAGGTAATGTTTCCAATCATCTTAGGAGGCATGGGTAAGAAGACTTACAATTTAAGAGACCCGGAGCTCACCTCTACCTCCTAGGATCTTACACATCCATGTGTAACTCTTCTCCCACCAGGTATTAGAAGGGGGTAGATTTTTAGATACAGGGGACTTTGGCCAGGCTCTTTCAGCAATGTAGTGACTCCATATTTGGTTAAAATAAATCAAAGCATAGCATTAATAATATAAAGACAAATACTCAGCTAGTAATTTATAAACTCTGCAACCAAAGTGGGAAATGAATAAACAAAAGAATTATGCTATGTGAACAAGTTAATAAATTAACTCAAGAAGTAATAATCAAAGAAGCAAAATACATATCACAATGAATGTCCCTAATGATTGTATCTCTCTTTATTGAAACAATTGCATTATGCAAATGTGAAGCATACTAACAAAAGCATATGTGCACAAATGCATTGCCCACATTCGTGTAGAATAGAATTAACTACTACTCCTACGTAAGCACTGCTAAACCAGTTAGGTCAATAACGTGTTCATTTTTTTCTTGACAGTGGCATCTCATCTCTGTTCTAATGTACACTAGTGTCCCTTTTTTTATTTAGGTTTTTTTTTTTTTTTTTTTGAGAGAGAGTGACAGAGTGTGAAGAGGGAAGAACAGAGAGACAGATACAGGATTTGAAGCAGGCTCCAGGCTCAGAGCTGTCAGCACAGAGCCTGACACGTGACCCAAACCCACAAACCACGAGATCACAACCTGAGGCGAAGTTGGACGCTTAACCGACTGAGCCACCCAGATGCCCCGATTGTACCTTTATAATGTAAGCTCCATGGGCACCATATGTAGCATTCTTATTGTAGTTATTGTTTTGTGTACTGTTCTATCTTCGGTAACTAGAACACCGTTGGATTCATGGCAGATACTTGATAAAATGCTTGTAGAAATAATGAAGATGTCACTTTCACTTTAGACCATGTAATTTTCTATCAATATGAATAAGCTCTATATCTTTTCTTTCTTTTAGAATTAGCCTCCAATCCACTAATACCAGCACTAATATATGTATATATCACCCCCTCTAATTTCCCAGAATATTGTCTTCAAATGCATTGTCACAGTTGCTCTGTGTTTTCCATACCCAGTACACATATTGGGGGAAGAATATCCCATTAGACTAGCCTAGAAATTGGCTTCTTCTCCTTGAGGTTTCTGTCCTGGAAGGATTCCGACCCTTTGCAAGACTACCTACAAAGAGGGATTCCTTAAATGAACAAAAGTAGTTGGAAGCCACACAGTCCCTCCCCATAAGAAACAGCCACCATAGCTCTCTCCCTTCAGCTAGTAAATTCATGCCTTTTTTTTTTTTTTTTTTTTTTTGCAGTATCATCTCCTATATGGCAACTACTTTCATTTGTCAGAAACGAAGACTGCCAACATATTCCAAACATACACATTCCTCATCAAAATGGAAAGATTTAATTTTCCCTTTTGCATCTTTATAAATTCTGAAAAGCCCTTAGATTATCAGTATTTGGATTGCACACCTATCTCTTGTTGCCAGGAGAGTCCCTATTTAACGTCTCTGATTAAAACATGGTTAAACGGGTCACAGAATCATTTATTCCAAAGACATTAGTTTTCTATAGCTACCCAAATTTATATTGTACTGAGGAAAATACTGAATTCAGCAGATATTGGGAAAGCTTTATATAGTTACAAACATTCTAGGTACTGGAATAGGTATTAAAATTCAGTTGTGTGTGGCTATCTTTCAAAAGAACCATGATCCCTCTCACCTTTGTGAATGGGAATTATGGTCACACAAGCAACATGTTAAGCATTTGGTGAAATAATGGACAATTTAGATATTTTCAAAAGTGAAATGGCAGTAAAGACTTTAACTAAATATTGAGAAATCAGCCACTCTGAGCATTAACAAAAATATTAAAATTTTCTAGTCAAGTTTTTAAAAATAGAATTAGCCTGATCTAGCAAAATATTTCTGGGGGAAAATATTCCCTTAATTTTCCAAATAATGATTTAGATTTCCCATGACCTTTAATTATTTGGAAGTTAATTATCAAAGATAAAATGTCATCTCAATGATTAGAAAATCTGTCTCCTTAATGATGGTTTTGGCAAAATAAAATTATAAAAATTATACAATAGAGTTTTTGTATTAAATAATTATTTCCAAAATCTGGCTAATCATCAGAATATCCTTGGAACATATTCAGTACCTTTATCAATACAAATACCTAGGTATTACCTATGGGCTTTTTTAGCCTCTTGGGTTATTCATTATAGAGAGATCTATATTTTTAAAATTCTCCATGCATGATTTTCTTGATTAGGTGGGATTAGATACTACAGAGTTATAGGATATATTTAACAGTATTGTTGAAATTAAGCATTTGCTTGATTTTTAGCTATCATTGCAAGATTTTAAAGTTATATGTAAAGGGATGTCTTATCATTAAAAAATGTGAAAAATGAACTATTAATTTATTTGTACTATTATTCATTATCTTCAGATATTTGTTGATGAAATATTAACACTATATGTAAACTTATACATAGAATTTTAGAAGTAATTGTATGTTCAGGGAGTAGCATATGACCACTGTCCTGTTATCATCAGCCAATGAGTTAATTCTATGTATTTAATTTTTCACACAAATTTTGAGCAACTTCTATCTAAAAGACAGTTTTAGGCTCTATAAATGAAGGGGAGAAATATAAAGGTAAAGTTTTTATTAAAAAAAATTTTTTTTAGAGACAGAGAGTCAGTAAGCAGCAGAAGGGCAGAAAGAGAAGGAGAGAGAATTCTAAGCAGGCTCTGCACTGTTAGCACAGGGCCTGACTCAGAGCTCAATCTTTCAAACAATGAGATTATGACCTGAGCTGAAATCAAGAGTTAGATACTTAACTGACTGAGACTCCCAGGAGCCCCTAAAGGTAAAGGTTTTAAACTGGATCAATTAAATCAGCATGTGAGGTAAATATAGTTAAGAAAACAGGGAGGAAAGAAGTGATGGTGATCACCATAATGTAGATTTTTCTGTTTAAACAATAAGTAAGCTCTGCAGTTTAGGTAGAATTAAATGCACTAACAGAAAAATAAGATGTAGAATAAAAGAAATGAGGATAGAAGGGTTAAAAGGACCAAATCATGGGCTGCCTGAGTGGCCTAGCAAGCTAAGCATCCAACTTCAGCTCAGGTCACAATCTCAAAGTTTGTGGGTTTGAGCTCTCTGTGGAACTCCACACTGAAGGCACAGAGCCTGCTTGGGATTCTATCCCCCACATACACACCGACTCACACTTTCTCTCTCTCTTAAAAATAAATGGATAAACTGTAAAAAATAAATAAAATAAAAAGACCAAATCAGAATTGCCGTTGTGATAATATTCTGGAAGCCAGGTGTAAGATTGATCAGAGTAGAGAAGTTTGGAGTTTGAATACTGGCCTCACATATGCCTGCAGGATGTAGGAATCAGGGTTTGACAGGATGAAGGATGAGAAAGTACACTAGAATCTCCGATTCTGCCGAATGCCTAGTATCTCTGTTGGGCTATCTTTAGACTTAGAGCAACCAAGTACAAATGCTTTCTCTTTATACAATACTCTAGGTGGGGTTTAGCTTACATGTCCTATACTTCAATGAAAGTTCAGATCCCTTATTGCTATTTAATGGGATTGTGCTTATATCTTCACATAGTGCTTCTCAAGACAGAGTGAATGGTCCACATTCTTTAGGATTTGTCTCAAGCTAATACTATTTTTCACAATCAGGGGCATGGCAAACTGTCAGAAATGATCTGGCTATATGACCCTTTTGCTATACTCCAAGAAGCACGCTAAAATCAAAGCCTACTGCTTCAGGACACAGCCAATATGGTTTGGTCCCTAAGTTTTAATTACCTCTTGGTTTCAATGGAAATGCTTCTTACACTGATTAATCACTTCTTATGCACTGTCCATTTTCTTCTTTTCTTCTCTTCCACTTTTCTTCCTGTCTCCACATATAGCCTGGCTTCTTTTGTCATGTCTATTGGTTATGTCTTCCTAAAGGAAGTCTTTCTCTTTCATTTTTATCTACGGTGTAGATGATATCATGCTTCTGAACCCCAACTGTACTTGAGTTGTGAAATCAACTTATTTCATGACCAAGTACTCTCTCTCCAGAAACTAATGCACATAGAGATTTTTTTTTCCCCTAAAAGGACATGATCTTTCCTACTCTGCTGGCCTAATGTGGGCCTAATGTGCTGAACCTATTTGAAGAACCCCAGTCCCTTGGGGACATTGGCCCCACCAGAAAAAATAAACAGTGGCCTCTGATAATTTAAATTATATTGAGAAAGTGAAAAATAAATAAATTCCCAAGTATTAAGCTACTAAGATTTTAGGGTTATTCAAACAATGATTTCTCTTTGAATAATATATCTGAGCACAACTTGGCCAGAAGCAGCCTTCAGCTAGACCTACAGGTGCAGGTAAGCCTTGTACAACTCACTAAAGTCACCTGACCCTCAGTTTCCTTATCTGCAAAAATGAGAATAAATAAAGAAGAATCAATACTTAATCATTCAGCTTATGATAATGTTGTGGGCTGAATATCTATGTTCACTAAAAATTCATGTATTTAGGCCTTAACCTTCAAAATAATGAAATTTAAAGATAGGTCTTTTGGAAGGAAATTAGTCATGAGAATGGGCCCTCTGCATGGAATTAATGACCTTATAAAAAGAAGAGGTAACAGAGCTCATCTGTTTCTTCCATGTGAAGACATAGAGAGAAGGCAGTCATCAGCAAGAAGGAAGAAGGTCTTCCAGGAATCAAATCAAACAGCATTTTGATCTTGGACTTCCCGGCTTGCAGAATTGTAAAAATGCCTGTTATTAAAGCTACCTGGTCTATGTTTCCTTTTTATGGTAGCTGGAGTTAAGACATGTGATAAATAATATACCGCTATTAAAAATGTCTAGCCAAGGCCTAGAACACAAAGGTTATCAAATAATATTGGTTTCTTTTATCAATTCCCCCTTCCTGAGTAAATATTCCAAACCAAATATTTAATACACATTTCCCTGGAGCAAGAGTCAAGAATATTCACACTAATCTCTTTTTAAAAATTATCATTTTCCTCAACAAATAATGCATATACTCTAGTGATTATATTTCTATCTTATTTCTTGCAATTGCCCTGTTACTTTTTTAATTTTAAAAATAAACTCAGGGGGCGCCTGGGTGGCTTAGTCGGCTAAGCGTCCGACTTTCGCTTAGGTCATGATCTCGCAGTTGGTGGGTTCGAGCCCCGCGTCAGGCTCTGTGCTGACTGCCAGCTCAGAGCCTGGAGCCCGTTTCAGTCTGTGGCTGCCTCTCTCTCTGACCCTCCCCTGCTCACGCTGTCTCTCTCTCTCTCTCATAGAAATAAATAAAACATTAAAAATTTTTTAAATAAAAAAATAAAAATAAAAAAATAAAAATAAACTCAGTAGTGAAATAACAGAAGAAATTGAAAATCTCTTTCAACAAACCATTCATGAATAATAAAAGTTTTTAGTAAAATATATATTTACTAAAATATATTTAGTAAAATATATATATTTTAGTAAAAATAAAAGTTTTTAATAAAACTATTAGGATAAGATAGTATGGTGCCTGTTAGTAACTCACCTGCTATAACCTACATTAATTATTGAAAAGGGGTAGGTCTAGAGAGTAGGTATGCAGATTATATATTCGGCTAAATATAGTGTTTGCACTTTAACAGTATTGTTACTTGCCTTATTTTTTTATGCCATTAAACTTGAGAAACTGTAGGTCAGCACTACTCTACCCATTTGTTAAATGAATGGATAGATAGATGGATAGATGATAGATAGATAGATGATAGATAGATGATAGATAGATAGATGATAGATAGATAGATAGATAGATAGATAGATAGATAGATAGATAGATAGATAGATGATAGGTGATAGATAGATGATAGATAGATAGATAGATAGATAGATAGATAGATAGATAGATAGATAGATATAAATTCATACTTGGTTCTTCTGACCTCCATGTAACTCTATTTTAAAGAATGATAATGACCTTTATTTCTTAGAATTAATTTACAGAAAAATTGTGAAGATAGTACAGAATTCCCCAGACCCCACACCAAGTTTATTCTATTATTGAGATGTTAGATAATTATGGTATACTTGTCACTATTAATAAGTGAATAATGATACATTATTATAAACTGAAGCCCACTTTATGCAACTTTCCTGAGCTTTTCTCACTGTCTTTTTTCTGCTCTAGTATCTGATCAAGGATGTCACATTACATTTAGTCTTCAAGTCTCCTTAGATTTTCTACAATGATAGTTTTCAGGCTTTCTTTGTTTTTGAGGTTTGTGAGAGTTTTGAGCAGTTCTAGTCAGATATTTTGTGGAATATCCCTCAAATGGTATTTGTCTGATGCTTTTTTCTATGATTAGACAGGCATTATGGATTACTAGGAGAAAGATAAGAGACAAAGTGTTCTTTTATCACACTGTGAGGAGGGTACATGCTAACAACATGGGCTATTAGAATTAATGTCCAACTTGATCACAAGGCTGTGTTAGTTTTTATCAGTTTTCCTTACTGAAAAGATACACTGTTATCTCCCTTTCCATATTCTGTTCTTGGAAACAAAGTCACTATGTATAGCACAGATTTGAGGAGTGGGAAATTATCTTCTACCTCCTTCAAAACAGAGAGTCTATATAAATTATATCTCCACCTCATGGGAAATTCATCTTTTTTGTCTCTTATATTTATAATTAATTATACTTCTATTATTTGTTTATATGATTATTTAGTATTTGAGAGAGAGAGCATGAGAGAGTGTGAGCAGTGGAGAGGGACAAAAGGAGAAAGAGAGAAAGTCTTAAGCAGGCTCCACACTCAGTGCAGAGCCCAATGTGGGTCTCAGTCCCATGACCCTGGGATCATCACCTGAGCTGACATCAAGAGTCAGACACTTAACTGAGCCACCCAGGCAACCCATATTCAATTACTTATTTATACAAGTATTGACTCATGGATATTTATTTCGTACTTCAGGTTTAATACAATTCGAATTTATTTATTGTACTTTTCAAATTATTCCAGCCTTGGTCATTGAGTGCTCTTTCAGTTGGAACCTGCATTGTTTTGTTAAACCCCTCATCATTGTGTTTTTATTTTTAAGTATGTCCTTACTTCTTGGTACTTCAAGATGCTACAGGCTCATTTTATAAGTCCTGCTCTAGGTCTAGAATCAGCAGTATCTTCAAAGAGAGCTTGTTCCTTTTATTGGACAATGATATTTGAAACCAAGATCAGGGTCCGAGTTGTTATTTCTTCTAGGCTCTCTTAGTTAAGAGAACTAGATTATATATACGTGTGTGTGTGTGTGTGTGTGTGTGTGTGTGTGTGTGTGTTTGTATATACACATACATATACAGAACAAAACTAAAATATTTGTTTTCCTTGATAATCCTGAGATCTGACCAAGAATAATATTTTTCTTATTTTAAGTATGGGCAAGTTGAAGTTTTGGCATCAAAAGAATAAATCTATAGTCATATATTTTGTTTTAAAGAGTGGCTGTAATTCAATTTAATAATGCAGGGAATTTATTTGAACACTTGGGCCAAAACTCATCCTTGTACACAGTATGGCCTCTTGTCAAATGTAAGTCATTTGATGCTCCATTGAATCCCAAAGATTTTTTTTTCTAATATGTCAGTTTCTCATACCCCAAAACAGATAAGAACTCCTGTGTGAGCCTATGTGCTGCTGACACATTAAAAATACCCTAGGTTTCAGTAACCTTTTGTCTTCCTAAGGGGAAAATAATGCAAGCATTATAGTTAAGCAGAGAATTTAAGTTATCAGTTGCTCAGTTACCTGAGCAAGACAGTGGGTTCTGCTGTGAATGCTTATTGCACAGTCTAAACCTTTGGAAACATTCTAATTAGTTGGGTGATGCCCCTGCTTTAATCGGATTTTATATAGAGAGTAAGGAAAGTGAAAGGTCTAGCTGTCTAAAACCCAGAGGTGCTTGGTTTCTGTAGGTCCTGTTAATGGCAATGGGATAATCTCTTAGACTCATTTGGGGAGAAACACAAAGCCTGACTCAGTGGCATTATCAGGAGTGCTAAAAAGGAGAGAGATCTCTTCTATGGCTGTGTGTGACAGAGTTCTATGTGTTAATAGTATATTGTTAATCCACTGTAAAATATGGTTTTCTTTTAAACAGTAGGAAGAATAATTGGATCTGATTCTCTACCAACTCACAACTGTTTTGTGAATGAGAGGGCAGTGGAAGAGGCACAGAAATTCTGGGAAGAGAAAAGGTCACACTGATTTTTACGGGTCCCTTAAAGGTCATCCACTAATCTGAAAGGGAAAATGCAGTAATATTTACCTTATTCCCCTGGCACTTAATGCCTAACAGTGTCCCCATACTTTCACCATTAGAATAGTGAAATCATGACTTTGCTTTGGGGCAAGAAGTGTGGCATATTGCCAAGGAGCAGTCTGACTTTTGTCTCATAGACACGAGTTTTGTAACCAAGTACTCAGGCTCAAGACACTAACCCGTCATAATAAAGCATATTGCATCTTATAATTCTTGTATCACCTCAAAATCCTCTCATCCACCTGGTCACTCATGATAACTGGTTTTAGGTAGGCCTTGGCTAACTTTAAGTCAGAGCAGCATGGACAATACATTGTCTTAGTCCATGCTGTAAATATTTTTTTTGTTTCATGCCCAAGGATGGGACTATAGTAAACTGCTCTTGAAAACTGCTCTCTAATCAGTTATGTGCAAACTGGAAGGGCATGTCTGTGGAGCTACCTTTGATGGGAGTAAAGTTCGGTGGATAAATGTTTCTTTCTCTTATCCTCTAGGCAGTAAATTTTGATACATACTACACAAAACTCTTTAAAAGTTCCCACTGGAATTTATCATTAGTTGCTCATCCCAGTGGCCAACTTGATAACTGATATTTGCATTGGTTTTCACTCTTTCTCTGTTTCATTTACCTGCTATATACTCTCATTTCCTGGTATCATATTAATAAACTAGTTTCACACAAGCCATTTTCTTGGACCCCAGTGGAGGACACTTGATTTAAGCTCTTGTTCCTTTTTTAAAAAATATTTGTAATGTTTATTTATTCTTTGAGAGAGAGAGAGAGAGAGAGAGAGAGAGAGAGAGAGAACGAACGAACATGAGTAGGGGAGGGGCAGAGAGAGAAGGACACAGAATCCAAAGCAGGCTCCATGCTCTGAGGTGTCAGTATAAAGCCCAACATGGGAGTCCAGCTCCTGAGCCATGAAATCTTGACCTGATCCTATGTTGGATACCCAACCAACTGAACCACCCAGGCGTCCCTAAGCTCTTAAAGTATAGTATGTGAACCATCAGAATTGGAATACCTGGAATTGTGGGAGAATTGCTAAACCCACTGAATCTCAATCTGTATGTCAGCAAGTCTAGATGTCCATTAAAGCTTGAGAAAGAAGGACTTAAAATTCAAATGTCATAGCAATTTATATCAGATGGATATAAATCAAATCTGATCAAATGTATCATAGGCCATATTATTTAAATTATTAAATGATATAATTAGTTAAATGAGTTAAATTTCATGATTTTTTTTTATTAATTTTTTTTTTTTATTTCCAGGAGAGAGAGAGAGAGAGAGAGAGACAGCGTGAACAGGGGAGGGTCAGAGAGAGAGGGAAACACAGACTCTGAAACAGGCTCCAGGCTCTGAGCTGGCAGTCAGCACAGAGCCCGACGCGGGGCTCGAACCCACGAACCGCGGGATCATGACCTAAGCGAAAGTCGGACGCTTAACCGACTAAGCCACCCTGGCTCCCCTGCATGATTATAAGATAATATGGAATGCTATAAACTTTGAGTTGGAAAGCATACATTCTGTGCTGTTTCTAGGGTGAAGACATGGCATAAGTATTAGAAATTGATTGATGTTATATAGTAACATCGGACCTTATGCTATTGAGTAATATAGGTCCTTCTTGCAAATTTTTTCTAGAGCTATAGGAAAAGGAGGCTGTTACAACACTTTGGGGACTTAACTAAGGCATCTAAAGATTAGATTATGTTTTATAGGCTCCTATTGGCATCCTTCTCTATAAACATTTAAGTTGTTGTACTTAGGAAACAAAAGAGTGAAAAGAGACTAGCAATAAACAATCCACTGATTTTGCACAGGTTTCCTGCTAAACCCTGTTCTTCTTCTACTGAGCTTACTCACATCTTCTTATGCTGCTCGTTATCAGTTCAATTTGTATATATTTCTCAGGTTTCTTTCTATGACTTTGAAGGTGCAGTGTGATCTCAGACTGATCTTACTCTATGTTCTTTACTCCTAAAAGGACACAATTGTCTTTTCCTCTCTCACCTTCCTTTGAGAGGGTATACTTGCATAAAACCCAGTGAAGCCAAACATGGAGATCACATCCTCACACTTCCTGGGTTTCCTTGAAGGTCAGGAATAATTTGGACCTCAGAGAATTGTTTCAGTTATTATTGTTGTTGGAAATGATCACAAGCTTTGAACATTTTCCCATTTTTATTTTATTGTTTTCATTTTCCCATTTTTAAAATTGATCAAATAAGTAGCAATTATTTATAAATAAATGTAATGTTACTGTATTAGAAAATCCTCCCAAACATAGCGCCTGTGTGAAAAAACTGCAGTCAAAATTGTCCTTCTCAAAAATCAATTTTCCTCCTTCAAGAGTGAAAAAAAATCACTGGACCATGTTATCACTAAGGATTCTTTGATATTTTACTTCTTATGATGTTCTCATTCACTACCATTTATTTTTATCAGCAATTCACAAGGTTCCCTGTAACAGAAAAATTACATGCATCATGGTGGGATTCTTTCACTTTTCCCTTTTGATTATGAATTTTGTTACCAGAATATATGTAAATTCTGCCCTGAGCCCTATGATTTGAAGATGGATAATAAGAATCAGGGAATCAATGCTTAGTAAAATAATTTAGAAAAAAAAAAGCCAAATTTTTGCATTTGAGGATTAACTTTAGTTGTTTGTCTCTCCTTATAAAATTAGTTTTGTTCAATGCCTACTGTGTAGGGAAGCCCTTAGGGAAATAAAGTGGTGCATTTTTCATTGTCTTCAAATCTATTTTCTGCTTGAACAGAGTCAGCATTAAATTTAATGCAAGGAAATCACTTGCTGATGGAAGTCTCAGGATAAGAAGCATGGTACAAAGGTTCACTTGTTTCTGAGTGTTGATTTTTAAGTCACTCAATTGTACATACTTCTGACCACATAAACACCAGGCAGTTGACTTATCACAGCTTGATCACCTAACCTGTATTATGACAAGATCAAATGCATTTTTAAAAATATCAATATTGCTCTCTGTAAGTAATCTGATAGAACAAACTGCTTCACCTATTAGATCTCAGAGATCTGTATCTAAACCTCCACTCTCCTACTTACTAGCTGAGTGACCTTTCATATAATACCTCATCTCACTGAGTTTTAGTTTCCCCATCTGACCAAATTTGTATGACTCCTAAAATCCATGCTTTTGCTATTACATCAGAAATGTACTAATGTATCTGCAGCTACACAACCATTATTGCTAAAAAAAATTCCAATACAATATTTTCTTTAGATCCCACTATTATGTACTTAGAACCCATTAAGGTTCTAACCCATTAAGTAGATTAAGTCTACTTAATCTCACTAGAGTGTTACCTACATAAGTCTTTTTTACATGTCTCTATTTCCCTATATCAAACTATCCACTGTAGTCCCTAGAAATTAGTAGACACTTAGTAATCACTGCCTTTGATCCCTTTACTTAAGTATAAATATAAATAATGTAAATGTCACTAAATGCAAAAAAAAAGTTTGAATGGAAGGTTATCTCCAAATTAATTCAAGCTTTGGAGTTTTCTGCTTGAAAGATGGCAGAGAAATAATTCAACAAGTTCAACAGCATTTCATGTTAGAGAAAGAGCTGTAAACAAGCTGGTTCTGACTAAACAGTGTCCCACTTGATGGCTCAATTTTTTTCTCTTTTTGACTGTGTTCATTTTTCAGTGTAATGTGTGTTGCTGGAGGAACAGAAAGGTCATCGTAGCAGGAGATGACATATGTCACCTTCTGTGTCATTACTAGGATAGTCTACCTTGCCATATTCACCTCTCAACAGTGTCCTGCTTTTTTCCCACTTTGTGCTTAAGCAAACTCAATTCAAGTATACAGTCCAGGGAGTAGTGCCATAGGCAGGAAGACAGCACCATGGCTGGTGCTCAAATAATGTTTGAAAGCTTTCCATGGACAAGTGTTCAGTTTTCTACCCAACATCTGAATGCAGATCAGCCAGCTGGTTGACTCATTGCAGATAGGCTTAGAAAAAGGTAATTCACCCCTTGCTTAACCCAATATTTCGCTTAACAAATTTTCTCAATAGACAATGCATGCACAGAATATTAAAATTTTAATAATGAGATAAATAAATACAAGTAGGAGAGAGAATAACACAATGGAGATTTATTCATTTTTTGACCAGTATTTAATGAGCAATTATTATGTCATGCACATAAATTCTTGGATTCTGGAAATCCATGATGTGATGAATGAAATTGTCTTAGTCAAAAGAGGAAAAAGAGAGCAAGTATGCAAATAACTAAAATGTGCAAATAGATTGGGATAGTGGATACAAAGGACATATGGAAGGGATGTAATAGTTGCTGACATGAGGGGAAGAAAGGAGAGGAAAGTTCATAGCAAGCCCTGTCTGAAGTGATAGAATTTGAGCCTGAAACTGGTAGACAATACTTCTTCTGACCAAGATGAAATGACAGGTACTGGATTTAACTTTGACCTGAAACAATCATAAAACAAATAAAATATTTGAAATAAAGGTTTTGCAAGACATTAGATAAAACCCAGCAAAGGCACTAGGTCTGAGTATTGGGGCAAAAGGAAGCCCTAGTATTGTCTTAGCTCACTGTCTAGAGACAGTTTCAGGGCTGCAGAGCAGGTAATAAAACCCAGGAAGTATGCAACTGTCTCCCTGAATTAAAGAAGGAGGATTTAAAATGTGGACTATATTGATGGGTAATGTTCACAGGACAGAGGAACCAAAGAGAAAGTTACATACTGAGAAAAATAAAACATATCTGCAAAAGGTCTTCAGCATGTATCAGTGTATGCATGAAAGACACACACACACACACACACACACACACACACACACACACAAATACTGAAGCCAGGGAAATGACCACCCAGAAGGATAAAAGTTAACAGTGCCTGGCACTTAAACAGAGGTCCACAGTAGTGTCTGTTCCCGACAGCCATACTGGGAATCCATATGATTCATAGGGCATTGGGTACAAATACACAGGGAAATAGCCCTACACTGAACATAGGAATCATAAAAGTTAAACCTTAAAACTTGTCCCCAAGTAAATGGGATACAAAAAAATGTATTTTATAAAAATGGCTGAATTATTTCAAATTTTGATTAAATGTAAAATTTGCAGATACAGATAGTTCAATATACATCAAGCACAACTCCAAAGCAGATCACAATCAAATTGCTCAAAATCAGTGATAAAGGAGTGAATTTTTAAAGTACACACTACACACACATGCACACACACACACACACACACACACACACACCACAATGAAAATGGCAGCAGAAACCTCATTAGAAATATGCAGTTGAGATGATAGTGAAATAATCTATTTAAAGTGCTAAAAACAAAACAAAACAAAACCAAAAAACCCCAAAACTGTCAACCTAGAATTCTCTACCCAGCAAAAATATCTATCAAAATAGAGACAAAATAAATACTTTTTCCAGTACACAAAAGCTGAAAGAATTAATTACCAACAAGCTCACATTGTAAGAACTGTTATAAAGATGTCCTTAGAAAGAAGAAAAAGTGTACCATTTGGAAATCTACATGCACTGAAATGAGCAAAGATCACTGGAAATGATACATAAATGTATAAGATACTTTTCCTTTCATTTAAATTTCTTTAAAGGCAATTTCCTCTTTAAAAATATTAATTTAGTGAGGAGTTTTATTAACATACATAAAAGCAAATTATATGACAAGGACACACATTTTGAAAGGAGGGAAATTAAGTATACTACTGTACATTTCTTTTTCACAAATAGTTTGTTGTCAAATTAGTTTCCACATAACACCCAGTGCTCATC